>NW_003852396.1:39068058-39070479 GCF_000181295.1 Otolemur garnettii
CCCGCCACAACGCCTGGCCATTTTTTGGTTGCAGCCATCATTGTTGTTTGGTGGGCCTGGGCTGGGGATTCGAACCCGCCACCTTAGGTATATGTGGCTGGCGCCTTAGCTGCTTGAGCCACAGGTGCCGAGCCTATATTTTTTAAAAGTAAATTTTCTATATTCTCCCACAAAGACTGTGTAATCTTTGGCTCTCAGAGAAAGTCTTCATATGAAAGATGTATTCTAGATGCAAGTCAAACCAGAGCACTGGATAGTGCTAACAGTTCAGGCCTTTCCCAATGGATTCTATTTTATAAATGAATGCATTGAGAATCAAGGCTGACCTGCCAGTTCCAAGGTGGAAATAGCCCTGGAGGCAGAATATAGGACGCCATGCAACTCTCACTAGTGAAGGGTGCAGAGTTGCTGGAGGTTTGCGTAGGAATCACCTGCCCTTGAGGTGACTAGAACAAAGGTTATGATGCTGAGGACAGTGCAAGCTGTTACAGCAATAGCTGAGAACCTAACAATGTGCAAAAGATTCCCTGACACAGTTAGCAAGGTCCAGTCTAGTACCTGCCCACTGTGAGTTCGCGTTTAGGCGACATGCCCTGCTGCCTCTTTCAGGGCTCCTGCACTCCCCTATTGCTGCCATCTTTGAGAGATAACAGTACTTTCCAGTGAGCAGCACAGTGGTGGGCGCAGAGGTGATGTTCAATAAATGTCAAATAAATTAATGCCCTCACCCTCAGTTTTGAATGGATGCTTTCTGTTGCAAGGATGAAGATAACAGTATTCTGGGGAGTGCTCACAGGTACAGACTAACATGTGCATGTGGCATGTACATAACAGTCTGGAACCCCTCAGGAACTCCCTGACCTAGGTCTTATGAGTTGGCAGCAGGAGATATTTGAGCATTAGAAACAAAAACGAGTTGTACTGTTCTTTATGCTCTAGACTCAGCTATTACAGCCTGTGCGCAAACTTCCCTCAGAAGGCTACTTATCCTTGCTCAGGGACATCTGGGGCCCTGCAAAAGCCCCAGACTACGTATGAGAAGCATAGGAGAGCAGTCTACACGTGAGGAGTGTACTATGTCTGCTGAGGGCCATATAATAGCCACGGACTGCAAGTAGCCTACACGGAAATACTAATAATTTCTTTTACTTTAATGATATTACCTGATGTTTGGTTACATCTAAAACGAACCAACGAGGTTTCCATCCTTTCAGCAAAGCTCCTCTTTTATAAAGTGTTCCTTCGAAGGACCTAGAAGAAATGACAGGACAGTTAATTTTGATTTTTCATTTAAGCAAAATGCTGTAAAGGGGATGTCTGTTTCTGTGTGTCAAGTCTGTTATTTCTCCTAGATGATCCAAAAATAGTCAGAATTCTCCCTGGAATTTTTCTAGACTTTTGGGGAAAGACTGCCTCTTTCTGCTGGGATTACTACATGAGTAAGGCTTGGAGCTATTAGTAGCCACCTCTGTGCCACAATGGGATTGATGTGACAAACGGAAAAGCAGACCTGGGAGACAGACAGCCTAAGGATATTGCATGAGAGGCTTGGCACCTGTAGCTGGGAGACAGACACAGCCTGAAAATATTGTGTGAGAGGCTCAGCACCTGTAGCACAGTGGTTATGGCGCCAGCCCGGCCCACTATACAGTGATGACAGCTGCCACAAAAAATAGCCGGGTGTTGTGATGGGCACCTGTAGTAGAGTGCCATAACATCAGAGCTCACAGCAACCTCAAACTCTTGGACTGAAGTGATCTTCTGGCCTCAGCCTCCCAGAGTGAGAAAGGGTCTTTGCTCAGACTGGTCTTGAACTCCTGAGCTCAGGTGATCCCCAACTGGGCCTCCCAGAGTGCTAGATTACACGTGTGAGCCACCATGTCCAGCTAAATGTTTTTTGAGATTGATTATTAAATCCAGACTCAGAATCATGGCTGGGTACAGTGGTTCACGCTTATAATCCCAGCACTTGGGAAGCTGAGGCAGGTGGATTGCCTGAGCTCACAGGTTCGAGTCTAGCCTGAGGTAGAGTGAGACCTTGTCTCAAAAAATAGCCAGGCATTGTGGTGGGTGCCTGTAGTCCCAGCTACTTGGGAGGCTAAGGCAAGAGACTTGCTTAAGCCCAGGAGTTTGAGGTTGCTGTGAACAGTGACGCCATGGCACTCTGAGGGCAACATAAAAAGATACTGCATGAGAAAGCACCATGCCCTTGGCTGTCCTAGCTTACGTAAGGAAACTCCTTTTTGCTTCAGCTAGCATGAGGATGTTTTCTGGTATTTGCTGCTGACTAACACATATTCCCTCAAAAGCTCTGGTAGACAGATGATAATGAGCAGCACTCAACCACAAATAACCACAACCCCTTGGCATTATTATTATTATTAAGACAGAGCCTCTCAAAAAAAAAAAAAAAAAAAAAAA
>NW_003852396.1:39070499-39080460 GCF_000181295.1 Otolemur garnettii
AAAAAAAAAAAAAAAAAAAAAGACAGAGCCTCACTCTGTTGCCCAGGCTAGAGTGCTGTGGTGTAAGCTTAATCCACAGTAAGATCAAACTCTTGGGCTTAAGTGATCTTCCTGCCTCAGCCTCCTAAGCAGCTGAGCCTATAGGCACCTGCCACAATGCTCAGCTAATTTTTCTGTTTTTAACAGAGATGGGGTCTTGCTCTTGCTCAGGCTGGTCTTGAACCTCTGACCTCAAGTGATCCTCCTGCCTGGGCTGCCTAGAGTTATAGAATTATAGGCGTGAGCTGCAGAGCCACATGCCTGGCCACTCTTGGCATTATTTTTAATTGTTATTTTGGTTTTCTTCTTCAAAGAACCATATGAAGAATGAAACAAAGAATAAAAGACAAGACATTTCAAATTGCATGAGAGGCTGGGCACCCGTGGCACAGTGGTTATGGCGCCAGCCGCACACACATTGAAGGGCCAGTGGTTAGCCTCAGGCAGTGTAGGGAGAATCTTCAGAACATCCAGCAGGGTCAGCAGGTCACCTGTTTTCATCATTCTTAGATGTGTACTGGCCATAGAGTGTGGCTGCTCTTCGGTCCACTCCATTGGATGGGGAGATGCTGGCATTCTGCTCCTCCCCCATGCTGCTGTCTGGGAGATGCAGCACAGACCTCTTCTGATAGGAAGGTAGGTTGGTAGATAGAATTCTTGGGGAACTCGATGGATGTCTTTGGGACTGAAAAAGACAGAACAGGAGCTAGGAAAGCTTTATAGACACTTGATGCCACTGATGCAATAATTTCATGTATTAAAATTTATCTCAAGAGCAAAAAACATGTAAGATCTGACAATCAAGTTCATGGACTCATCTTAGAAAAAGTGCAACATACTTCATTGCTGAGGATCAACAAATGTATCTGGTATGTTTGCACATATTGTGTGCTTGGTAAATGTTTCTTAAATCAGAAATAAGAAATGGGGTGTGAGAAGCAGAGAGTATTTAGTTCTAAAATATTTTTATGATAAATGCTACTTAAATCAAACAGGAAAAGTGACTGTGAACAACTGAAAGTAGCATATTTTGTTGCTTTGAAATATTTTTAATTTCTCTCTTTGCTTATTTGTCTGGGGCAAACTTGGTCTTAGCATTCCCCTCCTCCCTTATATGGTAAGAGATCAGCGGAAACCGCAGAGGCACCGAGATAGAAAAGAACCTAGTAATTTCTCCTGGATGCAGGGCGCTGAAACATAAGTATTAGGTCACTGCGGTGAAGTGAGACACTCAGAAAGTATTCAGTCACTTGGAACTTTCTGCCCTGGACCCCCAGGGCATGACTTGTCCTTTTTCACCATTCCCTCTGGCCAGAAACCCAGCTGGGTCCTGTTATCTATGGCTGTGGGCCCCACCTGACTTAGCACCAAAAACCTCAAAAGTAGCTTGCAAGGGGTATTGCCAACTCACGCGGTCTATTCTCGGTTCTTCTTTAAGGTCCACTGTTACCCTTTCCCACAGCTGCTGCCACTTCTCAGGAGTTTGGTTCAATTTATGTTCTAATTTTTCAATTTCCTGTAAAGAAATGGAATTCTCCAATAGATCAGTATTTTGCAGAGATCAGGACATGGCCCAGAGCCACACTGCTTCTGTATTGGGCCCAGATGAATATCGTGGTTAGAGGATGGCTGAGGAGAATGGGTGGACATGAGCTTCAGAGGTCTCCCCAGCCAGGAATATGGTAGGAGTTCTAGTTGGTGTGTTGCACTGTGGCAGAGATGGTTTATTAGGACCTATACCCAGGCTTTTCTGCACAGAATAGCTTATACAATGAGATATGAAACATGTATCCCAAATACCTTCAACTGTGTGCAGCCATAGGAAGTCTGATGGCCAAGGCAAAAGGTTAAGCACTGGGTGAACCCTATTAGATGAGCTAGATCAGAAGTCTGTCCTTGATTCATTTTCCATATGGAAAAAATGAACCAAGAAATGCTCAAGGAAATGGATACTCCTTTTGACAAAGAAACAAGAGATCAGAGCAGCTGCCTCTGGGAAGGTATACTCTGCCTGGTCAGAAGATCAGAGAAGACTAGACAAGACTCTTTAGGAACTTTCTGACGCATACCAGGGCTCAAAACCATTCTACGGAGTGGCTACTGCCAGGATGGTTTTGCTTCAGAATATTCCTTGCATAAATGTGGTTGGCAATACTACCATCTGGCCATCAACTACCCACACTTCTGACCAGAGGAAGTAAAGCACCCACAAAAGCCATTGCCTACGCTTGACTCAGGCTGCTTGGGCACATCACACAGCTGGGAAGCTGCCGGAAGGAGTAAATTGCTCCACTTGCTTGATGGCTTCTTTGTAAGGTTGGAAACTACTTTTACTGAGACTCTTTTTCAGTAGTTAAGCTTTGTCCCCCACTATTGTGGGGGAGCAAATCTGGTTTATTCATACTCTAGGAGTACCTCTAATGGTAGTCCAGGGCAAGAAGAACCATGTTCAGCAGTCTGTAAACCAATCTTGTCTTAGCCTGGTTTCTCTGGCCTCCCGTGCCTCTAGGGCCCATGGTGCCCCTGCGTGTGGGTCTGTCCATCGTTGACTTACACTGAAAAGGCTGGTGAGAGCATCAGGCTGAGTACAGCTGACGTCATCATAGCATGGCCACACTGTTCTCCGCTGGCTCTGAGGCCCAGCTCCTCCAGCCAGGTCAGAGTCTTCAGAGGGGAGGTGCCTGGGGGTCAGCATCATCCAGTCATAGGAAGGCCCCATGGACAGGGTCTCCTCTGTGTAGTAATCCCACTTTCTGAGGCTGGAGACATTTACATTGGGCTTTAAGGCCTGTTTAAAGAAAAGTGAAATATAGTTTCATCTTGACCTCAAGTACCCCAAGCTCACTGACAGACCAACCCCTGACATTTGCAAGATATAGGGCAGTGATTTTCAACCAGTATGTGGCGGTACATTGGTGTGCCATGACAAAAATGTTTTTTTCTTTTTTTTGCAGTTTTTGGCCAGGGCTGGGTTTGAACCCGCCACCTCTGGCATATGGGGCCAGCGCCTTACTCCTTTGAGCCACAGGTATTGCCTGCCATGAAAAATTTTAAAGACCATTAATTATTTTCAAAAGAAGCTCAAAGCACAGTAAGTACATTCTTTTTTTACTCTTTTTTTTACTGATCAACATAATTTAAGCATGCCACAGAAATTTAACTATAGGTTTAAGTGTGCCATGAGATAAAAAAGGTTGAAAAACAATGGTCTAGGGCAAAAGTATGAATGGAGGTTCAAATACCATAAATTGCCTAAATTACCAAATGCCTAAATATTTATAGTTATACATCAAGATAAACTATTCAATAAAACATGTTCCAATCCTCCTACTTTCTAGTGACCTGGAAGGCCAGGTTCAAATAAAAAATTCTTGTATTTCTCAGAATTTTATATTAGAAGTGGTGGCACTGGGGGAGCTGTCCCCAGCTCTGATTCCTTGGCCTGACCCCTTATCCTCCCACCTCAGCTCTATCTTATATACTAAGGGTCTGGTATGAATGGCCACAGCCCACAAAGCCAAACTCTGTCCACTCCCTGCCAAATAGCTACTTCTTGCCACCCTTTGGGCCTCAGGATATATTCACTGATTTGACAGACTCAGGGAGAAGGAGCCTGATGAATTTGGGCAAGGAATGTCAAAGTACCCAGAGCATGGCTTAGACAAAGGAGGGACATCTCAGCCGTGCTCTGGGTACTCTGACATTCCTTGCCCACGTACCTTTAGCTTCTTGGACTCCTGAGGAGAATATAGCTGGACGAAGGCCAAACTAGGGTCTTGTGCCTGGGGTCCAGGGCAGGAGCCTCTCTAAGGTATTTCAGATTCTTCTGCTTGGACCCCTTGTTGGGCTTTAAAATTCTGTGAGTTCTTTTTTCCTGGGAAAAGCTGCCTTGCTTTTTGATTCTCTTGAAGTTCAAGGTTTTGGGGGCCAGGTCCTAATTTTTGTGGCAAGAATTCGGTGAATAATCTCTGTTTTTATCACCAGCCAAATCCATAGTGTCTCAAACTTTTAGTATGAAACCTAGTGAAATGTTTTTTAAAAAGCTTGACAGCCTGAGATACTAAAACGAAGGAAAACTTTTAACACAAAACATTCAGAGAATGAAGCAGGAATTATTTCTTACTCTACCTCTATTTCCACTGGTGAATATAAATAGTTAAAGAAAACGGGACTCCTCCTGTGCATCTTGTCAATGCACTCCCAAATGCAAATTCCTTTCTTGGCATGCTTGTCTCCTTTGTCATCAAATAAAGTTCCTGTAAATCCAAAACAAACCCAACAAAAGAAAAGTTAAAGAAATTAACAACATGCCTAAAAGTATGATGTATGTGGCAGATAAAAAAGTGGAATACGTTTTATGGCTCTAAAAACAGCAACATATATGCAGAAATCTTAGAAAAAATAACAGTAAGAGAAAGACAGGAATGAACTTCATAGCTATATGGAAAACAAATCCAGCTATCTGATAAGGTTTTCTTAGGCAGTTGATCAGCACTCTCTTCCCATCTGCAGCCACATCTGCATCTACGGTCACAGAGGTCTGTGACATTCTACACATTTTTCAAGAGAAAATGGAAGGACTTAAGAGTAGATTTGATGAAACTCAGTTAAAAACATAATTTTATGTTTCTTTTTTAAGTTGTTGGTTGTTTATTACGAAGCCAGTTAAAGTGTCTTCTTGCTTAGCAGTTTATACATACCGCAAATCATAGTCACTGAGACTCTGGAGGATGACAGAAGGGTGTGGTCTCTATCCGTGAGTGACTTAAAAATAAAAGCAGAACTTAGGGGCGCAATTCAGAGATTTTCTGATGCAAACTTTCTACCTTTCAAATAGTCAATTTATTACTGACATAGGCCCACTTTGTTTTTAATAGGGAGGAAAATGTGTCAGGGTGAGGTAAGAGGTATTTCTTTTCTTTTCTTTTTTTTTTTTTTGAGACAGAGCCTCAAGCTGTCCCCCTGGGTAGAGTGCCATGGCATTACAGCTCACAGCAACCTCCAACTCCTGGGCTCAAGCGAGTCTCCTGCCTCCGCCTCCCAAGTAGCTGGGACCACAGGCGCCCGCCACAATGCCCCGGCTATTTTTTGGTTGCAGCCATCATTGTTGTTTGGTGGGTCCGGGCTGGGGATTCGAACCCGCCACCTTGGGTGTACGTGGCTGGCGCCTTAGCTGGTTGAGCTATAGGTGCCGAGCCGTAAGAGGTATTTCTTTAAAAGCCCAGGAAGAGTATCTCTCTTAGCAGTGTTGTCTTGCTTTGAATGAAATGATTTAGTCAAAAATCAACACATATTTTATCAATTTATCAAAAAAGAATGTCTCAAGCCCAAGGTTGTACAAAATTCTATAATATATGGGGGTCCTTTTTAACTGTAGGGTCCAGTGCAGTGGTTCTGAGTGAAAAAATCCCAATGCCGGCCAGGCATGGTGGCTCACACCTGTGATACTAACACGCTGGGAGGCTTAGGCAGGAAGATTCTTTGAGCTCAGGAGTTTGACCACCCTGAGCAAGACCAAGTCCCATTTCTACTAAAAATAGAAAAACAAGCTGGGCATTATGGTGGGTGTCTATAGTCCCTGCTGCATGGAGGCTGAAGCAAGAGGATTGCTTGAGCCTAGGAGTTTGAGGTTGCTGTGAACTGTCATGCCATGGCACTCTACCCAGGGTGACAGAGTGAGACTCCGTCAAAACTGCCCCCCCAACCAAAAAAACCTAATGCCTAGGTCTCATCTCAGACCAATTAAATCAGAATCTCTGGGGAAGGGCCCAAATCAGTGATTTCCAACTGGTGTACCATGAGCAGATCTTAGGTGTGCTGTGAAAATTTTAAAGATCAGGCTTAGTGCTTGTAGCTCAGTGCTTAGGGTGCTGGCTACATACACTGTGGCTGGCAGGTTCGAACCTGGCCCAAGCCTGCTAAACAACAACAAAGATAACAACAACAAAAATAGCCGGGTGTTGTGGCAGGCACCTGGAGTCCCAGCTACTTGGGAGACTGAGGCAAGAGGTTCACTTGAACCCAAGGGTTTGAGGTTGCTGTGAGCTAAGACACCCCAGCCCTTGAAGTGAGACTGTGTCTCAAAAAACAAAACAAAACAAAAATTTTTAAAGATCATTAATTAAATTATTGTTGAAAGAAGTTCAAAGCACAGTAAGTATATTCTTTAAAACAATTTTTTTTGATCAACATAATTTAAATGTGCATGAAAGTTTTAACTATAGGTTCAAGTGTGCCATGAGATAAAAATGGTTGAAGAACACTGACATAGGCTCAGCACTTGTGGCTAAAGGTGCCAGCCACATACACCTAAGGTGGCAGGTTCGAATCTAGCCCAGGCCCACCAAATAACAATGACGGCTGCAATCAAAAAATAGCTGGGTGTTGTGGTGGGCGCCTGTGGTCCTAGCTACTTGGGAGGCTGAGGCAGGAGACTCGCTTGAGCCCAGGAATTGGAGGTTGCTGTGAGCTGTGATGCCACGGTACTCTACCCAGGGGGGACAGCTTGAGGTTTTGTCTAAAAAAAAAAAAAAATACTGACCTAGATCTTAAGTCATTTTAAAAATTCAAGTGACTCTAATGTCCAAAAGTTGAGACTGCTCTAGGGGTTAGAATGAATTTTTAAAAATAGAGATGAGGTCTTGGTATGTTGCCTAGGCTGGTTTCAAACTTGTGGCCTCAAATGATCCTGCCATCTTAGCCTCCCAAAGTGCTGGGATTATAGTTGTGAACCACCTCACCTGGCCTGGAGTGGATTTTTTTTTTTTTTTTTTGAGTCTCACTTATTGCTCTCAGTAGAGTGCAGTGGCATTACGACTCACAGCAACCTCTTTTGCCTCAGTCTCCCAAGTAGCTGGTACTACAGGTGCCTGCCACAACACCCAGCTATTTTTTTTCTTGTTGTTGCAGTTTGGTTGGGGCTGGGTTTGAACCCGCCACCCTGTAGGATACAGGGCCAGCATCCTACTCACTGAACCACTGGTGCCATCCCTGGAGTGGATTTTTAAAGTCACCTCTTTTAATGGCACCACTTGGGGCCTTGAGGCATGGATTACATTGCAGGGCCTGTGGTAGTCAGCCTTAGCTGGAATAGACTCTGGCACCTTTGCAGACAGGGAGACAATAAACTGAAAGCAGAAGAGAAGAGGCAATACCTGAACTCCCTCCCCCTTCTCAGCCATGGTAACACTTGGTAATTAGAACCAAGTCCAATGGGCTTCTCTTACACTGCTCATATGGCTGGCTTAGAGCAGCATGTACACATTCAGGGAATACTTTAAAACAGTTTGAATTAATCAGTAGCTAGTGTGAAGTCCGATATGCCAGTATGTGATAATCAACACATTTATCTTTTAGGGCACAGGAAAGTTCATTGTATTTAGGCTTTTCTAGTGAAATTTTAAAATTATGACTAATGAATTCCACTAGCAGTGGTTGAAATTCCTTACTCTCCAATTCTTGATCTTGGTAGGTAGAGAGTAGTTACCACAGCTGTTCCTAAACAGTGTTTCACTGTGTAGGTTTGATAATTACTGTGTCTTCCCAAACATTACAGGGACACACTTCAAGTAGGCAACACATTCTGGAGTAAGGACACAAAATTATGCTTCCCTGATGTAATAGAGAGAGGGCTGGATAGATGATCTATGGACCTTCAGACTAACTTCTAGGATTCTAAATGCATATTTATGTGTTTTTTTTTAAACTTTATTTTCATATTTATGTGTCTTAAGAGAGAAAACATGCATTCAGGATAAAAAGAATTACATTTCCAGATAATTATCATAATCTTTTAATATGCACCAAAAATCTTTTTATCCACATCATTTTATTTAATCTTTTTTTTTTTTTTTAAAAAGAGATGGAATCTCACTTTGTTGCCCTGGGTAGAGTGTCGTGGCATCACAACTCACAGCAACCTTCAGTTCTTGGGCTTAAGTGATTCTCTTGCCTCAGCCTCCTGAGTAGCTAGGACTATAGGCGCCCAGCACAATGCCTGGCTATTTTGTTGTTGTTGTTGCAGTTTGGCCTGGGCCAGGTTCGAAACCACCATCCTTGGGACATGGGGCTGGTGCCCCAATCACTGAGCCACAGGCGCTGCTCTTATTTAATCTTTCAACAGCCCTATGTGACAGGCAGGGCTATCCTTACTTAGTTTTTCAGATGAGGAAACTGAGGCTTAGAGAGATGAAGTAATTTACCCAAAGTTACACACATTTTCTGACCCTTAGTACAGTGTTCTCCCCACTGGATCAGGGCTGGTTCTCAGCCTTGGTAGCACAGTGGACTCACCTGCGGAGCTTTAAAAGCTGTTAATGTCTGGGCCCCACCACCATAGATATAGATTCTGATTTACCTGGTTGGGGATGTTACCTGGATGTTGGAAAGTTTTTTAAAAATTTATTAAAAAAAAATATATTAAAACCTCAATAGGTAAAATTATTTTTATTAAGGCAATAATAATATATCAGTCAAAAATCCAATAAAAATAACTCATTAAGAAAGGAAAATAAAGAAATGTATTAATCTCATTCATGAAAACTGCTTCAGAAATCTTAAAATATTAACAGAATCCTGGAAGCATATCAAAAGAATATTACATCATGAATAGATCAAAAGAGAAATTGAAAGATCATCACCATCGATGCTGAAAAGCTACTAGGTGAATATATACAAGTGCTTCTGTAATATGATTAAAATTAGAGGAATGAACTTAGGCCCCAAACCGGTCTCATGCTTAATGAGGAAATGCTAGAAACCTTCGTACGCAAGTCAGTGCACGTTAAGAATTGCTGGAAGTTTTAAAAGCTGCCCAGGTGATTCTAATGCTCAGTCAAGTCTGAGAACTGCTGTGCTTGACCTTGTTTCCTTAAGGAGGAGAACCATCCTCTGCTACAGCAGTCTTTGGCCTTATCTGCATGCTGCTAGGTAGTTCGCTCATCAGCTTAAGTTAGCAAAACAAACTGCTCTATTTAAAAATGAAAACAAAAAGCCCAACCAAACAAAATAAAAACTCCTCCAAGAGACAAAACACCTGTAAGTGCACATGTTGTTCCCTTCAGTGATGAAGCTGAGTTACAATGTAACCCCTCAGGTACAGGTCAGTGCACTTAATGATGGCGATGTGAAAAGTGACAACTCTAAGTCAACAAGGATCTGGAAGGATAAGCAGGGTGAGAAATGGTCTCACCAGTGCTCTTTCCCTTAACAAAAGTATGAAATATCATGAGAGACGATTTCAATAGCATGTCTTGGAAAGCAGTATTTCCTGATTTCAGATTTTAGACTGAGAACATCAGTAAATATTTTCTTGCAATTGAAAGAATCCTCTTTGTGGATTACTCCATCATAATGTACTGAACAGTTGATTTTTTGCTTATCTTAGTAATAAAAATAGTCATGAATATCCTCCTTCCCCCTCTTTCCAGTAACAATAACAAAAATAAGAATGTAAAATCTCCCTGGGAAATGTTTTCACAGGGCCAGGCTGACTTTCGGAATCTACTCCTTACAACAATTACTGCTATTTAAAATTAAGCAATGACAGTGATGTCTAAACTTTATTGAGGGCTTGCTAAGTGCTAGTGTCTGTGCTAAGAAATTTACAATTATTTCCTCCAGTGATCATCCTAGTCTTAAGGGGTGGGTGCTAGCATTCTATCAATTTTAAAGATGAGGAAAATGAGGGTCAGAAAGGTACCTAACTCCTCTGAGGTACTCAGCCGGTAACCGGCAGTGCCAGGATTTAACTCTGGTCTGTTTGCTTCAAAGTACAGGGTCTTCACTACTACTCAAATTGCCTCCAAGGGGTGGCACTCTTCTTACCAGATGGAACCATGGTTGGAAAAACTATGATGAGTCAAATGTTTCTCCTAAAACAGTGATAGCACTTTCTTTCTTTCTTTCTTTTTTTTTTTTGAGA
>NW_003852396.1:39081351-39098947 GCF_000181295.1 Otolemur garnettii
CTGGGCTCAAGCGAGTCTTCTGCCTCAGTCTCCCAAGTAGCTGGGACTACAGGCACCTGCCACAACGCCCGGCCATTTTTTGGTTGCAGCCATCATTGGTGTTTGGCGGGTCCGGGCTGGGGATTCGAACCCACCACCTTAGGTGTATGTGGCTGGCGCCTTAGCCGCTTGAGCCACAGGCGCCGAGCCGAGATTTCTATAAACATAATCTCATTTAATCTCTACAGCATTGCAAGAGAGGCATCATTATCCCCCACTTACAACTGAAGACACTTAGGATCAGCTAGATCAGTGGTTCTCAACCTTCCTAATGCCACGGCCCTTTAATATAGTTCCTGTGGGTCGTGACCCACAGGCTGAGAACTGCTGAGCTAGATCAAGCTATTTACCCAAATTTGAACCCTTGTTAGAGTCCAAGGTCTGTGCCCCACTCACTATATTATACTGTGCTAGGAACTTGATAGATATAAATTAACATACATTATGATTCTTACTTTGTAGGTACTTGTGGTATAATACTGTGAAATACAAGAATAATTGTTCTTATAGAAGTTTGGCAGTGAAAGGATTGAGAAGAGAAGGTGGTGATTTAAGGGGACAGCAAGAACATTTTCTGGGCAAAATAAACGTGTTTATGTCTGAAAGCAATCCAGAAGGAGCCAACTGAGAAAAAAATTTTAGGAAAAGAGATAATAACTGAGACTATAAGGTAGGACCTGGAAAAGCGAGAATGAATGAGACGAGGGCCCAGATATAGGAACAGTTTTTGAAAATAAGGAAGGATAGGGAGAAGGGAGGGGGGAATGGGTGGAGGGAGGGGGATTAGAGGGATCACTTCTGAGGTTTATCTTACAGAGGTACAAGTGAATCTAAGAGTAGAATGTGAACGTTTTAAAACAATAACTGAGAAAATGACATGAAGGCTGTGTTGAGCAGTTTGATGGAAGTATTTCAGATTGCATGTGAAAACCCCATACTGTACCCCAGAAGTGCATTAATGTACATAGTTACCATTCAGTAAAAAAAAAAAAAAAAGAAAAAGAAAATAAGGAAGGATGAAAGAGTAAAGATACGCTCAAGTGTCCAGGGAAAGGGGAGGAGCTCATATCTTTTAACTTTAATTTTTCATTGGGCAATTAGGTAGTGAGGTCACAGGACCATATGAATAAGGATGAGGGGATGGTATGGGAGAGAGAGGGAATGGCAAAGCTTGGAGTGGTCACTGAGCTATAGGATCCTTTACACAAACTATGAACAGACTGTGGAGCCATTTCACATTGGCAGAAAGTATGTGATGACCTTGTGACCCTCCCCAGTGCACCTAGCAATCTCAGCTCTATGTTGTTCAAATAATTTCTCATAACCAGTTAGAAAATTTTGTTTGGTTGAGATAAATTCAAGTCATAATTGTACTTGCTTAAAAGCTGTTTCAAATGTACACTAAAGGCAAGCAATCTAAAAGTCGGCTTTCCTCTCCATGTTTAGTTTGGCACTGTGGCCTCACACTTGGTCAGCCTCAGTGAGGAGGCATGTGTGTAGTATCTTGATTGTCCAATGGACCGGTGGGAATTGATTTATCAAAGTTTATCACTCGGTTATAAATCTAGATTTTTTTCTGTGGTGATTAAAGGTTTTCATTTTCTTACTGGCTTTTTAATTGAACTAAAATTTTAGCTTCTAAGGAATGGAAAAGAAAATGGATTTTAGGAAGAGGCATTAAAAGTGTTCAACTCCTATGCAGTGGGGGATGCATACCGTGGAACTGCTTCTTGGATGTGAGCCACTGGCCTTCTTGTTACATCAGGTCTGTACAAAACAGACCTTTCCATGGAACATTGTGACGTGGTTCTGAATAGCTAGGTAAGCATTTGTATTAAGGAAGAATTTCCTCATCAGTGGAAATGAAGGGATTAGATACCATGGCTTTTCTGACTATGCCATACTTGAAGAGTTTATAGTTGTAATTAAATAAGACTTAAGTAAATGTGACAAATAATTAAGGATTAACATTATTTGCAGCATTATAAAGGGGCAGAAAAATAAGTTCATCCAGGGGCGGTGCCTGTGGCTTAAAGAAGTAGGGCGCCAACCCCATATGCCGGAGGTGGTGGGTTCAAACCCGGCCCGGGCCAAAAACTGCAAAAAAAAAAAAGTTCATCCATGTGGTTAAATGAACTTACTATAATTAGCAGTATTTTCTTTCATTTCTATAATAGAAAGTAAAATAAAAAAAATACTTTTCTTTCCTTATTTTGTTAGCACTCTGTGTGTTTGTCTTTGTCTCAGCTATCCACGTGTTCCCTAATATAGCAATTCTCATTCAGATGCTTGCCCTAACAGATATATATGCACATCAGAGGAAGGGCCTGGTTCTCCAGCACTCCTGGCTCCTTTCTGAGGGATTAGGGTTTGTTGGCCACAAGATTTTTTGTTTTAACAGCTTTAATGAGGTACAATTGACCTACAATAAGGTACAGATATTTAATATGGACAATTTGATAAATTCTGACATGTCTCTATACCTGGGAGGCCAAAACCACAATCAAAATAGTGAACAGAAGTATTAACTCCAAAAGTTCTATTGTGTCCTTTTTACTTCTCTTGTACTTCCCCCCTCAAACAACAATTGGTTTGCCTTTTGTCACTACAGGTAAGTTTGAATTTACTAGAACTACACCTTGTTTTTTGTCTGCTTTCTTTCACTAAACATAATTATTTGAGATCCATCCATATTGCTGGTAATTCATTCCTTTTGCTGCTGAGTATCTTCTATTTCATCGATATACCTGCTGGTGGACACTGGGTGTCCCAATTTTTGGAATGAAGCTATGAAGAGTCATGCAGAAGTCTTTGCATGGATGGATATAAGCTTTGCTTCTCTTGTATAACTGCCTAGAATGGGATGATTAATCATATGGTTGGCGGATGTCTAACTTTCTAATGCTTTCCAAAGTAGTTGTGTAATTTTATATTCCCATCGTTGGTGTTTGAAAGTTTCTGTTCTCCATATCTTTGTCAACACTTGGGGTGGCCAGCTTAAAAAGTTTTAGCCACTGGTTGGGTGCAGTGTCTCACACCTGTAATCCTGGCTCTGTGGGAAGCCAAGGCAGAAGGATCACTTGAGCTCAGGAGTTCAAGACCAGCCTGAGTAAGAGTGAGGCCCTGTTTCTACTAAAAATAGAAAAATTAGCTAGATGTTGTGGGTAGTCCCAGCTACTAGGGAGGCTGAGGCAGGAGGATCTCTTGACCTAGAAGTTTGAGGTTGCTGTGAGCTAGGCTGATGCCATGGCACTCTAGCCTGGGCAACAGAGTGAGACTTTATATAAAAAAAATTTTTTTAGCCATTAAAATAGGTGTGTAGTCATATCTCATTTGTGATTTTAATTTGTATTAGCCAATGAAGAATGATGTCAAGTATCTTTTCATGTGTTTATTATTTTTGCCCATTCTAAAAATATAGTGTTTTTAAATTAAGTTTTGAGAATTTTTTATATGTTCTGCATATAAATCCTTGAACAGATAAATGATTTATAAATATTTTCTCCTGCTTTGTGATTTGTCTTCTCATTTTGTTATGTGGGATTTTTTAAGAGCATAAATTTTTAGCTTTGAAAGTCTAATTTGTCAATTTGTTCTTTCATGGATCATGCTTTTGGTGTTAAATCTAAGATATGTTTGCCTGACCCAGGGTCACAAACATTTCTTGCCATGTTTTTTTCTAGGAGTTTTATAGTACTTTTGAATTAATTTTCACGTTGGTGTTACGTATGGATCAAAGTACTTTTTTCTTGCATCTGGAAATCCAGGTATTCTGGCACCATTTGTTGAAAAGACTGTCCTTTCTTCACAAATTACTTTGGCTTCTTTGTCAAAAATCAGTTGTCCAGGCTTGGTGCCTGTAGCTCAGTGAGTAGGGCGCCAGCCACATACACGGAGCCTGGTGTGTTCAAGCCTGGCTCAGGCCTGCTAAACAACAATGACAACTGCAACCAAAAATAGCCAGGCATTGTGGCGGGTGCCTATAGTCCCAGCTAATTGGGAGGCTGAGGCAAAAGAAATGCTTAAGCCCAAGAGTTTGAGGTTACTGTGAGCTGTGATGCCATAGCACTCTATTGAGGGTGACACAGTGAGACTCTGTCTCAAAAAAAAAAATCAGTTGTCCATATATCATAAATGTGTGGGACATTATTGTGTTCTGTCTTTATACCAGTTATCATATTGGTTTGGTTACGATAGCCTTACAGTAAGTCTTGAAATTACATACTGCTAGTTCTCCAATTTTAATTTTTCTCAAAGTTTGTTTTGACTATTCTAGGTCTTTTGTATCTCCATATAGATTTTAGAATTAGCTTACCAATTTCACAACACAGCCCCCTGAGAGTTTGATTGGGATTACAGTGAATTATTTTTTTTTAGAGACAGGAGTCTCACTTTGTTGCTCTTGGTAGAGTGCCGTGGCATCACAGCTCACAGCAACCTCCAGCTCTTGAGCTTAGGCAATTCTCTGGCCTCAGCCTACTGAGTAGCTGGGATTACAGGCGCCCGCCACAATGCCCGGCTATTTTTTGTTGCAGTTTGGCTGGGACTGGGTTTGTACCCGCCACCCTCGGTATATGGGGCGGGTGCCCTACTCACTGAACCACAGGCACCGCCCGATTACAGTGAATTTTTAAATCAATCCCACTGCTGAGAATTGACATTTCAAAAATATTGAATCTTGTATTAATAAGAGAGATATCTTATTTAAGTCTTCTAAATTTTTCTCAGGAATGTTTTGTAGTTTTCTGAGTCCACATCTTTAACATATTTTGTTATATCATTCCATGTTTCTTGATGTTTGTGTAAATGGCGTTGATTTTTAAATTTAAAATTTCCAATGGTTCATTGCTAGCATATGGAAGGAAAACCAGTTTTTGTATATTGATCATGTGCACATATTCTGCAGCCTTGCTACACTGAGTTATTTTAGTAGCTATCTTTTTTATAGATACCATAGACAGTCATATTACGAAAAAAGACAGTTTTGCAGTGCAGATGTCTTTTATTATTATTTTTTGCCTTATTGGGTGGCTAGGACCTTCAGTATAATGTTAAATAGAAGTGGTGAAGCAGACATCAAAATCTTGTTTTTGAGACAAGGTCTGTCTCTGTTGCCCAGGCTGGAGTGCAGTGGCATGATTATAGCTCACAGTAGCTTTGAATTCCTGGGTTCAAGAGGTCCTCCAGCTTCACTCTCCCAAGTAGCTAGGACAACAGGCACATGCCACCATGCCAAGTTAATTTTATTTTTTGTTTTATAGAGATGAGGGTGTCATTGTTTTGTCCAAGCTGGTCTTGAACTCCTGGTCTCAAGCAATCCCCCTTGGCCTCCCGGAGTGCTGGGATTATAGGTGTGAGCCACTATGCCTGGCCCCAATATCTTGTTTTTGATCTTAGGGGGAAAGCATTCTGTCTTTCTAATAAGTATGATGTTAGCTGTAGGTGTTTAAAAAGTTGATAATCTGTGTCAGTTTGAGGAAGTTTCCTTAAGGAAACCAGAATATAGCACCTCAAAATATGCCTCTTTGACATATTTTTGAGCTAAAGGTAATTAAGTAGCAAGCAGAGCTCTTTCCCCGTGACCTCCCACAGAAGACAGACATTCTTCTTCACTGTAGACAACTCCGACCAGCCTAGAAGCACCAGAGAAACCTGCAAACAGACCTTACTCCATTAGTTTCTTCCCATGTTTTCCTTTGCAGTTTCCTACCTTGGGAAACATCAAACTGCCTTCCTTTGTCTTGTCACTTCTCTGAAATTTACTGTTTGCTATATATTCTAGAGTTCTAAGCCACTGTCCTATTATGTTCCTTGTAAGAAAGGCAGTAGCTGAAAGGCACCTAACTTGCCAGCACCACAGAAACCCCAGCAGTGCTCTCTTTCTTTACTTTGATGTACCTGTTATATTACTTTGAAACATTCCAGCAGTGACTTTAGGTGTGAAATCAATATTCGTCTTGGCGACTCCCCTCATTTGACATCCCTGAGTGTCTTCTCCTTCACTGGTACAGCTGATGCCATCTTGGAGTCCCAGTGTCTGCGGTCTGCCCTGAGTTACTTTTCATTGAGGTTTCTCTTGTGTGGAGTGGACCGCATATATTATTAAACTTTCTTAATTCTTCTCTTGTTAATCCGTCATTACAGGAGTCTGTCCCAACTACAGTCTTAAGAGGATTAGGGAAAAATTGTATTTCTTTGCCAACACATTTATTCCTTGTTTCCGGAGAATCTTTTTCTTTTTTTTGAGACAGATTCTCACTTTGTCACCCTTAGTAGAGTGCTGTGCAGTCATAGATCACAGCAACCTCAAAATCTTGGGCTTAAGCGATTCTCTTGCCTCAGCCTCCAGAGTAGCTGGGACTACAGGTGCCTGCTACAATAGCCAGCTATTTTTAGAGATGGGGATCTCACTCTGGCTCAGGCTGGTCTCGAATCTGTGAGCTCAAGCAATCCAACTGTCTCAGCCTCCCAGAATGCCAGGATTTTATAGGTGTGAGCCACCGCACCTGGCTCCTGAGAATTTTTATAAGGAATAAATGTTATATTTTGTCAAATATTTTCTCTGTATCTAAGGAGATGACCATATTTATTTTCTTAATATGGTGAATTAACATTGCTTGTTTTAGAAAGTGAAACCAACTTTTCATTCCTGGGACAGACCCCACCTAACCATGCATGGTATGTTATTCTTTTTATATATTATTGGGTTTGATTTGCTAAAATTTTGTTTAGAGAATGTTAATCTATCTGTGATCATCAGGGATACTGGTCTATAGCTTTCCTGTCTGTCAGGCCACGGTAATGTGGGCTTTAGGGATTGAATAGGGAAGTATTCCCTTTGTTTCCATTTTCAGGATGAGTTTTCACAGAATTGCTATTGTTTCTTCTTTAATGCTTAGTAGAATTTTACCAGTGACGCCACCTGGATTTGAAATTTTCAGTGGTAACACATTTTAAATAGAATTTCAATTTCTTTAACAGCCATAGGTCTTATTCAAGTTATGTGTATTTCTTTATTTCTTTCTTTATTTTTTTTAGAGACAGAGTTTCACTTTATCACCCTGGGTACAGTGCTGTGGCATCACAGCTCACAGCAACCTCCAGCTCTTAGGCTTAGGTGATTCTTTTGCCTCAGTCTCCTGAGTAGCTGGGACTACAACACCTGGCTATTTTTTTGTTGCAATTTGGCCAGGGCTGGGCTTGAACCTGCCACCATTAGTATATTGGGCAGGCACCCTACCCACTGAGCCATAGGTGCCTCCTGTGTATTTCTTCTTGAGTGGGGTCCTTTGTGTCTTTCAAGGAATTTGTCCATTTTCTCTAAGTTGTTGATTTTATTGGCATACAGTTTATAATATTCACTTTTTTTTTTATATTTGTAGATTCTGTAGTGATATTGTGTTTTTCATTTCTAATATTGTTAATTTGGGTCTTTTTTTTTCTTCAGTCTGGCTAGAAGTTTATCAATTTTATTCATTTTTCTCAAGAATAGCTTTTGGATTCATTAGTTTTCTTTACTCTTGGCCACAATGTTTCTGGTGCCTAAAGGCAAGCATACTTCACATAAATTTAACCTTATTATATTATGTAGAATTGGGACTGATAGGCCTCTCAGCCAATAAATTAGCTCTTTATGAATATTTCCCTCAACATGCTGATGAGTAGAGTTTTAGTCCTCTCTTGGGTACCATCTGGATTCTGTTGTCCAGAATTTTGTATTTATTTTGCTGAATATAAAAAATATACAGACTTAAAAGACTAAGCTGTGTGAAGCATTTTAGTTTTATTTTCCATTATGGAGTGAAACCTGCCAACTTCACTTATTTATAAGAAGAGAATCTAAAATGGAATTTGGAGAAACATGAATTTATAGGGTCTTATTTTTTGCCCCTGTGCCATTAAGTACTTTGTAAAATTTAAAGGCCCATAAAAATAAGCTATGACTCAAATCCCAGGAAAAAAATCAACATTTTGGAAATGAAATGTAATACATTATAATTGGATTCTGTTTTTAGGAATTACAAATATTGAGCTACAAGAGACACTGCATAGGGTAGTGTTGACATGTAAAAAAGTGGGTTTTATCAGACAAACTTTAGAAAAATAAGTAGCTAATATTAATTTTTATTTCACAAATTAAGTTTTTTCTTTTTGAGACAGAGCCTCAAGCTCTTCCCCTGGGTAGAGTGCCGTGGCCCCACCGCTCACAGCAACCTCCAACTTCTGGGCTCAAGCGAGTCTCCTGCCTCAGCCTCCCAAGTAGCCAGGACCACAGGTGCCCACCACAACACCCAGCCATTTTTTGGTTGTAGCTGTCGTTGTTTGGTGGGCACAGGCTATATTCAAACCTGCCACCCTGGGTGTATGTGGCTGGCGCCTTAGCCACCTGAGCCACAGGCGCTGAGCCACAAATTAAGTTTTAACAAACATTATCTGTATGATTTGTACTGTGCATAACATTTTACATAAGATTTTAAAATCATTTCTTATTATATGGACTCAAATATTAAAAGTATTGATATAAAATTCTTTGGTATAAAAGAGATTGGATTATGTCAATTTTTGCCAGTTTTCAGTTGAATAGGAAGCAAGAAATTCCCTGAATCCATCAACTGCAACTATTTTGCCAATACATTGTATGGAGACATTTTAGAGTAACCACTCTCTGTGTGGAGGCAGCTTAGCTATCTTCAATAGGCTCATAGCTTTTCTCTTTGAGATAGGACCTAGCCTAGTGCTGGCATATGGTAACCATGAGGAGAATCACATCACAAAGCCAGACAAAAGTGAGTCAGTTTACAATCTGAATAAACTTTGAAGGCAAAGTCAAAACGGTTGTTTTTCTTGAAGTAGGAAATAATGAAAAGTTCTAAGATGCTCTCTGAAAGTTTTATTCTAGTGTGAAATAAAGGGGATGCTTTATACGTATTTTTGCCTTGTTATTATATTTTAAAAAGATATTTTTTTTTTTTTTTTTTTTTTTGAGACAGAGCCTCAAGCTGTCCCCCTGGGTAGAGTGCCGTGGCATTACAGCTCACAGCAACCTCCAACTCCTGGGCTCAAGCGAGTCTCTTGCCTCTGCCTCCCAAGTAGCTGGGACCACAGGCGCCCGCCACAACGCCTGGCTATTTTTTGGTTGCAGCCATCATTGTTGTTTGGCGGGTCCGGGCTGGGGATTCGAACCCGCCACCTTAGGTGTACGTGGCTGGCGCCTTAGCCGGTTGAGCTATAGGCACCGAGCCTTAAAAAGATATTTTATGTAAAAATCTCATCTTTGTATTTTGGATGTATTTTCTTTTTGAATTTGGCTCAACTATTTTAAGAAAAGGAAGCATCCTGTAATGATATCATTTGCGTTAAGCCAGTTTCTTTTAGAAGCAAAAAATCTGCCAGATGTTACTATTATGAAACAGTGATCTAGCATTTATAAGTCATTTGACACCTGGATATACTGGCATAAACAATGGCTTTTTATATGATGAGGCAGTTCTAATTTAAGATCAGTGCTTCATCTGTTTTCTTTGAAACTTTATTAGTACTAATGGACAAGTCTAGGCGTATATCCATGGATGCCTTTTGGCACTGAACATAGTAGAAATAGTTAATAAGCCTGGGACACATTCCACACAAGGAAGTTTCACTTGCTGCTGTGTAATTCTGAACTTATCTTTTTTTTTTTTTTAAATGTTCTTGGACCTGGCTCTGTTTTATGTCCCTGAGACTGAGCACAGCACTAATTCAAATTGTTTGGTAAAAGCCAGAGTCACGTAAAGCACTAGTGTTCACTTGAAAGGCATTCACAGGAGGCGTTTTCTAATGCCTAAAACTAGCATGTAGGAGAAGATGAAACTCTACCTTATAATTAAGTCAGCAAAGGTCAGAAGCACTATTTGTTAACTATAGTCTTCTTAGACTCCTCTGTTTTTGAATAAACAATCCCTTTTCAGCACAAAATAACTTGCTTCACCTATTGTAGCCAAATATCCTTTAAATACCACCAAATTAAGGCCACATGCTTGCTTTGCCATGACTTGTCTGCTCTTAGGTTACTGTGTATGAGGTACAGGCAGTCCCTAGGTTATGAATGAGATAGGGTCCGTAGGTCTGTTCTTGGAAGTTGAATTTGCATGTCAGCTGGAACTGGTACATTGACCTATTACCTATAATAGCCTCTGTAAGTCCAACTTCTACTTGGGCTTCAACTTGAACATCAATCAGATGTTTGCAACTTGGGAACTGCCTGTACTAAGTCAAAGGCGAGTTAAGGCAAATTTTTAAAAATTAGTTTTTTAATTAAAACATTTTTGACATGACACAGTAGATTTGAAATCATACTAATGGGGCTCTTAGACCCTAAACAATATTTTTTCTGCAGTTTGTGAAGCATTCACCTACCAATAATGTGGCTTTCTGTAAAAGTCAACTTCTGTTTTTGATTCCAGAATGAACTGGTTTATACAGAACATTTGAATTTAATTCTTTATTTAAACAATAAACAGCAGAAGTTAAACATATATATCAAGTTTTATGTAACTTTACATTTTGCAGTTTTGGCATGCAAGGGTGGAGAACCGGTAGCCTTAAGGAAACGTGGGGCCTTTATAAACATCTTACCACAATAAGTAAGTGAGGTGATGCTTATGTTAACCAGTTTGATGTAAGCATTCCACATTGTATATCAAATCAGTACACTGAACCCCATAAATGCATTAATGTACACAGTTATGATTTAGCAAAAAAAAAAATCAACCCCCCAAATTTACATAACAAATCTTTTTATTAAAAGGGGTACAGCAAAGAAAGAGAAGCTTTTCTTGCCTCCTTTGTTGCTTAAAAAAGAACTATCTTGAGGTGAGATGTAGTGGCTCAGGCCTGTAATCTAGCACTCTGGGAGGCCGAGGCAGGTGATCTGAGCTCAGGAGTTGGAGACCAGCCCGAGCAAGAGCGAGACTCTCATCTCTACTAAAATAGAAAAATTAGGTGGGTGTGTGGCAGGCACCTGTAATTGGGTGACTGAGTGAGACTGTCTCAAAAAAAGAAAAAGAAAAACTATCTTAAAATCAGAAGGTTGCAGGTTCCCCACCCTTTTGGGACACAATGATGTTCCCATCTGTGAGGAGGACAGTATGTCTTAATCCTAACTCAGACTGATTATGAGTGGGTTCTTTTGCTGACGCTAATGTTTTGGCATGCAGATTTCTGCAAGCTGAATATTGAAATTTAAGACATTTAGTGATACAGTTAACTTAACGCCAAATTTGGCTATATAAGCTAACTCCTTTGGTATCCTTGCCTCTCCCCCCATTAAAGAAACCTTTAAGAGGGTAAAAAACCCCTCCAAATGAGTAGGGAGAATAGGGGGAGACACAGTACTAGGCCAAAGCAAATTGGCAATTTTTTGAAAGATGAACAATAGAAGGAAGAATGGCAGTAAATCATGGAGGAGGAGAAGCTACAATGGGATGCCTACAGGAGGAAACTGAGTTGAGAAGGTAGTAATCTGTTGTGCAAACTTAGAAAGGCTCAGGACATAGCTGCCCCAGTACTGAGGAATATGGGGTGAAATGGGGGCTAAAATGGGGATGAAGTTGGAAGTCTATGGAAGCACTGGTTAGTCCCTAGGGTCCCCATGTAGTTATACGATTAATCTTTTCAAAATAAAAGAGTAGAGGTTTATTTTCTGAAAAACAAAAGCAAACCTGATAAGCGGTAGACTTGGGGATAGCAGGCACACCTGGTTAGTGATGAGACTTGAGACTGAAAATAGCATGGAAAAAAGTAAAAGTCTACACCTGGACCCATTTCTAGGCTTGCTTCCCAAAAGCATGCAGCCAGGCTTATATGTACTCTGTGAGCACCAGGCTGACAAATTCTCCTCCGGAGAAACAAGATAGCTACTGTTTTGTTTTTCTGGAACTCTAGTTTACTGAGATGTTTGACTTCCTAATATTTTTTCAGGTTTCCTGAAGTATAATTCACCTAAAATAGAATTTCCCTATTTTAAATGTATGCTTTGATTAGTTTGTCATTCAACCATTGTGTAACCACCACCACCACCACCATCAAGATACAGAACGGTTCCGTGATCCTAAAAGGTTTGCTTTTGACCTATGTAGCTAATTCCTCCCTGATCATTGGCCCCAAGCAATCACTGCTCTGCTATTAGTCACAATAGTTTTGCCATTTTTAGAATTTCATATAAATAAACTTACATATAGTACATAGTCTTTTTTTTCTGGCTTTTTTCTTTTCTTTTTTTTTTTTTTGAGACGGAGCCTCAAGCTATCTCCCTGGGTAGAGTGCCATGGCATCACACTCACAGCAACCTCCAACTCCTGGGCTCAAGCGAGTCTCCTGCCTCAGCCTCCCAAGTAGCTGGGACCACAGGCGCCCGCCACAACGTCTGGCCATTTTTTGGTTGCAGCCGTCATTGTTGTTTGGCGGGCCTGGGCTGGGGATTCGAACCCGCCACCTTAGGTGTATGTGGCTGGTGCCTTAGCCTCTTGAGCCACAGGCGCCGAGCCTTTCTGGCTTTTTTCAATGAGCATAATGATCACAAAACTCATGTTGTTGTATGTATACTAGTATTTCATTCCCTTTGTGTGCTGAGTAGTATGAACATGTCAGAATTTGTTCATTTGTTCATGAGCTGATGGCTGTTTTTCACGCTCCCCCTTATAGCCATACCCATTTGCTTCTCCCTATCTTAATTTTTTTTTAAGTTTCTATATATTCATGGGGTACAAGTGCAATTTTGCTATATTGCTGTGGTGAAGTCAGGGCCTTCGTGCACCCAACTCTGGAGCAATGCACATTGTACCCACCATGCAAGTTCCCATCAGCTACCGCTTCTCCACCCACCAATCCCCTCCAAGTCTCCACTGCCCATCATTTCCATACTCTGCTTACATGTGAACACACTATTTACCTCCCATTTATAAGTGAGAACATGTGCTTTTTGTCTTTCTCTCAGTTATTTTACTTAAGATAATGGCCTCCTGTTCCATCCAAATTCCTGCAAAAGACATGATTTCATTCTTTTTAATAGCTGAATAGTATTCTATCATGTATATTTGCCCTAGTTTCTTTACCCAATCCTCCACTGATAAACACATGTTCATTCCATAGCTTTGCTACTGTGAACAGTATTGCAACAAACATGTAAGTATCTTTTTGATACATTTATTTCTTTTCCTTTGGGTACACAGATACCCAGTAATGAGACTGCTGGATCATTTTAGTTCTTTGAGAACTCTTCACACTGTTTTCCACAGAGGCTGTAATAATTTACATTCCCACCAATGGTACATGAGGGTTCCCTTTTCTCTGCATCACTGCCAGCATCTGACGTTTTTTTCTCTTTTTCGTAGTAGCCATTTTGATTGGTGTAAGATGGTGTCTCCTTGTGGTTTTAAGTTGCATTTCTCTGATAATTAGTGATGCTGGACATTTTTTCATATGCTTGTTGTCCATTTCTGTATTTTCTTTTGAAAAATGTTTATTAATGTCTCACTTTTAAATGGGATTATTTGGGTTTTGTTGTTGCTTTTTTTGTTGTTGTTTGAGTTCCTCATAAATCCTGGATATTAGTCCCTGTAGGATGTACGGTTTGCAAATATTTTCTCCCATTTTGCAGGTTATCTGTTCACTCTGTTGATTATTTCTTTTGCCGTGCAGAAGCTGTTTGGTTAAATTGAGTCCTATTTGTCTACTTTTGTTTTTGTTATCTGTGCTTTTGAGGTTTCTGTCAAGAACTCCTCACCTACCAAGGTCCAGAAATTTCCCGAGGTTTTCTTCTAGTATTTTTATAGTTTCAGATCTGATATTCAAGTCTTTCTTTCTTTTTTTTTTTTGCAGTTTTTGGTCAGGGCCAGTGCCCTACTCTTTTGAGCCACAGGTGCTACCCCTGATATTCAAGTCTTTCATCTATCTTGAGTTGATTTTTTTTTTTTTTTTTTTTGTAGAAACAGAGTCCTCGGTAGAGTGCTGTGGCGTCACATTGCTCACAGCAACCTTCAGTTCTTGGGCTTAGGCGATTCTCTTGCCTCAGCCTCCCGAGTAGCTGGGACCACAAGCACCCGCCACAACGCCCGGCTATTTTTTGTCGCAGTTTGGCCAGGGCCGGGTTTGAACCGGCCCCACTCAGTATATGGGGCCACCACCCTATCTTGAGTTGATTTTTATATATGCTGAGATAGGGATCCAGTTTCATTCTTCTACATATGGCAATTCAATTTTCCCAGCACCATTTATTGAAAAGGGCATCTTTTTCCTGGTGTATGTTCTTGTTGGCTTTGTCAAAGACCAGCCGGCTGTAAGTATGTAGATTTTTGGGGTGTCTATTTTGTTCCATTGATCTATGTGTCTGTTGTTATACCAGTACCATGCTGTTTTGGTTACTAAAGCCTTATAGTATATAATTTGAAGTCAGGCAGTGTGATATCTCTAGCTTTATTCGTTTTGCTTAGGATTGCTTTGGCTATTCATCCCCCACTATCTTGAATTCCTGGCAATCAACAATTTATTCTCTACCTCTATGACCTTGTCATTTTGAGGATGTTACGTAAATGAAATCACACAGTATGGGACCCTCTAAGATTGCTTTTTAAAAATTCAATATAATGTTCTTGAGTTTCATTTACCGTGTTGCATATATCAATAATTCATTCCTTTTTATTGTTCAGTAGTAAGTTGTCCATGGTATGGATATATGACAGTTCATTTAGCCATTTATCTATGATAGGACATTTTCTCCCCACCCCCCAGTTTTTGGCTATAGTAAGTAAAGCTGCTGAGAACAATACTATTATATAGTAAAGAAAGCTTCTTCAATAGTTAGGTCATGATATTTAGAAGTTACCTTTGAATGTAATTAATACTTTTTATTTTTTAATTTTTTTGAGACAAAGTCTCACTTTGTTACCCTTGGTAGAGTGCTGTGGTGTCACAGCTCACAGCAACCTCCAGCTCTTGGGCATAGGCGATTCTCTTGCCTTAGCCTCCCAAGTAGCTGGGACTATAGGCACCCGCCGCGACACCTGGCTATTCTTTTGTTGCAGTTTGGCTGGGTTTGAACCCACCACGGGTATATAGGGCTGGCGCCCTACTCACTGAGCCACAGGCGTGGCCCCTTTTAATGTAATTATTGATGTTAGTGATTAAGTCTCTCATTTTTTTTTTTTGTCTTCTCTTGTCTATGTTTGCTTCCTGTGGGTTACTTAATATTTTTAAAAATTCCATTTTGATTTATCCATAGAGTTTTGAGTGTATCTATGTATTTTTTTTTTTTTTAGTGAATGTTGTAGGCATTACAGTATATTATACTTTACTGGTGTTAAAATTTACCAGTTTCAGTGAAGTATAGAAACCTTACCACCCTTTATTTCCCCCCATGTATAATATAATTATCTTAATTATTTCTTCTATGTTCGAGAACTACATGAAAGTGTTATACTTTTTGCTTCAACTGTCAAAAAGAATTTAGAAAACTCAAGAGAAGTCTATTGTATTTAGTCACATTTTAAGTTTCTGTTTTGTTTCCTTCTTGGTATCCCCAAATGCCTTCTTTTATCATTTCTATTTGAAGAACTTCCTCTAGCTGTTTAGAGCTTAGGTTTATGTTTAGGTCTGTGATCCATTTCAAATATACTTTTGTGAACTATGTGAGATAAATGTCAAAGTTTACACTTTTCCATACAGATGCCTAGTTATTCTAATATCATTTGCTGAAAAGTCATCTCTTCCCACGTCTGGTTTTATAGATGTTTTCTCTGGAGGAAGTTGACTTCGGGGTCTTAGTCCTCATTTGTGGAAGTGGAAGTCAAACTTACTAACTTTTAAACCCTGTTTTACCTTGTGAAATCTGAGGGCATTACTTCAACATGATACAATAAAGGGGTAAAAATCTTTTATTTCAGCAGAACTAAAAATCCTTAAATTATATTAATTTCAGGGACAAAGTATGTGAAACTGAAAATAGGGACATTTTTCTATGTACCTGTGAACACTGTCTTAGAAGCCTAAGTTTGCTATGTGAACAGTCTATGTTTTTAGTTTAATTCTTGTTTAAAAACAAAAAGTCAGTATGGAAGTTTAATAACTAAGTTTTTACACTCATGTGAAATGTGTCTCTCAGACCTTGTTAATAAAAGTCAACATGGGTTCAGTTTAATCCTTACTTAAAAAAAAAAAAAAGGTGACTTGAGTAACTATACCTGCTATTCCTATCCAGGAGTTTATACCTTAGAGTCAAACTTAGGAGGAAGACATGATTCTGGTATTTCCTTGTATGGTTTCTGTCCCTACATGTTCTTTAATTGTTAAACAGCTCATCATAGGGATTGTGACTTTATTATTTAACAGTATTTTTTTTTTTTTTTTTGCAGTTTTTGGCCTGGGGCTGGGTTTGAACCTGCCACCCCTGGCATATGGAGCCAGCGCCCTAATCCTTTGAGCCACAGGCAATGCCCAATAATATATTTTTTTAAAGAGATGGGGACTTACTGTATTGCCTGGGCTAGAGTCCACTGGTGTCATCATAGCTCATTGTAACCTTGAACTCCTGTGCTCAAGTGATCCTCCTGTTGCAGCCTACTGAGTAGTGGGGAATACAAATGCATACCACCAATCCTGGCTAATTTTTTTTTTTTTTTTTTTGGTGACAGAGTCTCACTATGTTGCCCTCAATAGAGTGCTGTGACATCATAGCTCACAGCAACCTCAAATTCTTGGGCTCAAGCAATTCTCTTGGCTCAGCCTCCCAAGTAGCTGGGACTACAGGCACCTGCTACAATGTCCAGCTATTTTTTATTGCAGTTGTCACTGTTGGTTAGCTGGCCTGGGTCGGGTGTGGGGCTGGGTTTGAACTCGCCAACTTTGGTGTATGTGGCTGGTGCCGTAACCATTGTGCTACAGGTGCTACAGCTGAGCCACACCCAGCTAATTTTTAAACTTTTTTGTAGAGACAGGGTCTCACTATGTTGCCCAGGCTGGCAATGAACTGCTGGCCTCAAGCAATCCTTCCATCTTGACCTTCCAAAGTGCTGGGATAACAGGCGTGAGCCACTGTGCCTAACAACAATATGCTTTTTTATTTTTAGAGACAGAGTGTCACTTTGTCACCCTGAGTAGAGTGCTGTGGTGTCACAGCTCATAACAACCTCCTACTCTTGGGCTTAGGTGATTCTCTTGCCTTAGCCTCCTGAGTAGTTGGGACTACAGGTGCCTGCCACAATGCCTGGCTGTTAACAGTATGTTTTTTAATAAACTATAGTTCCCAAAAGAAAATCAAACACTTCATCTAGTATTCTACAGAATTATCAGGGATATGATTTCAATGCAGGGGTAAAACTGGTTGTGTGTACTTATTCAACAGAACTTGGACTTCCAGTAAAGAACTTTCTTAAGATCTTTTCAAGGGGCTCGGCGCCTATAGCTCAACCGGCTAAGGCGCCAGCCACGTACATCTAAGGTGGAGGGTTCGAATCCCCAGCCCGGACCCGCCAAACAACAATAATGGCTGCAACCAAAAAATAGCCAGGCGTTGTGGCGGGCGCCT
>NW_003852396.1:39099036-39106050 GCF_000181295.1 Otolemur garnettii
GGCACTCTACCCAGGGGGACAGCTTGAGGCTCTGTCTCAAAAAAAAAAAAAAAAAAAAAAAGATCTTTTCAAGGTAAAATTTCACAAAGCAATGACTCCATTATTATGTTCAAATTGGATATGGGGAAGAGCAATTCTTAGGACATGTGGAGCCATTTAAGGTTTTTGTTTGCGTGTTATGCTGACTTTTGGAGAGGGTAATAATTAGATTATGCAAGCAATTCTACTTAGGATATTAGATGGCCTTGATGAACGATGATGAGAGCAAGAACAAGACTTATTGGTGGTGCCTGTAGCTCAGTTGGCAGGGCGCCGGCCACATACACTGAGGCTGACAGTTCGAATCCAGCCCAGGACAGCTAAAACAACAACAACTGCAACAACAGAAAAGAAAAATAGCTAGGCATTGTAGCAGGCGTCTATGGTCCCAGCTACGTGGGAGGCTGAGGTAAGAGAATTGCTTAAGACCAAGAGTTTGAGGTTGCTGTGAGCTGTATGCCATAGCACTCTACCCAGCTTGAGACTCTGTCTCAAAAAAAAAAAAAAAAAACCAAAAGAAAGAAAAAGAAAAGAACAAGACTTATTATGGTCTTTCAAATTTTCAGTTATTCATTGATATTACATATTTATTGTCTATTATATTGCAGAGACTGAAATTATAATTGTGTTAGGTACTAGAGATAAGAAGACTAATATGAAATAGTCTCTGTTCCCAGGAATTTTTAGTCTAAGTAAAGGGCAATAGACAGATACACATAAATATGCTTTATTGTTACTGATGCTACCAAAGAAATGTGTACATGATTCATTAGAAATATAAATGAGAGGGATCAGGAAAAGATTCAAAGATTGCTTAAAAAGAATCATGAAATAAAATAACATAAAGAGTGTTCAGGACAGCGCCTGGCACACAGTAAGGATCAACTCATATTAGTGATTACTGTTAGTAGTGCTATATGGAGCCAAGAAATAGCCTAATACACTTGGTAAGCATAATGAGATAATAGGCAAGATAATGAGACGTGCTTGCATGAAGAGCTCATATGCTTTCACCTATCTAGAAGTGAGAAGAGATGCTTGCTTCTCTTCTCCTCTCCTCTCTTAAGCTTTCTGTTTCAGAGACAATCGTTTCTACCTTTTCTCCTTATCTGTTTGCCAAAGAGTATGAATAAAAGGCTAGTATTCAAACAGAAAACAAATACTGTATACTATTTGCTGCAAAGAGTTTAATTTAAAAGCATAAGCTCAGCCTTGTGACCAGCTCCTCCAGATGGGGGAATGCTTGGAAGACTAACTGAAATTATTTAGTAAGTCTTCTTTATTCTTTCTTTCTTTTCTTTTCTTTTTTTTTTTTTTTGTTTGAGACAGAGTCTTGCTCTGTTGCCCAGGCTAGGGTGCCATGGAATCAGACCTGCTCACAGCAACCTCAAACTCCTGGGTTCCTGCAATCCTCTTCCCTCAGCCTCCCAAGTAGGTGGGACTATAGGCACTCACCATCACACCTAGCTAATTTTTCTATTTTTACTAAAGACAGAGTTTCACTCTTGCTCAGGCTGGTCTTGAACTCCTAGTTCAAGTGATCCTTCTGCCTCAGCCCCCTAGAGAGCTAGGATTATAGATGTGAGCCACTGTGCCTGGTCAGTAAGTCTTTTCTTTAACCAGTGAACTGGAGCAATAAAAAACAACAGCTTCTTGTGGGTAGGTGGTGGTGATGGAGGTATGGAAAGTCCCTGCTAATTGGTATGGAATTTTTTTTTTTTGAGTGATAAAATGTTTTAAAATTAACTGTGGTAATGGTCACAAACTCTATGAACACAGTAAAAGCTATTGAATAGAACATTTTAAATAGGTGAACTGTACGATTGATATATATATATATTTCAATAAAGTTGTCATTTAAAAACATATGTAGTGAATTAATAAAGGTGATCCAGTGATTAAAAGAACATAAACAAAACAAAACATAATTACATACTAAATTGTCCTCTTCAGAATACTTAGTTCCAATTCTGGTTCCTCAAAACATTTCTACCTTTCCTTCCAATTGATGCTTGAGGCCAGTGTATTTCAAAAAGGCTCACTGTTCTCACAAATATTTTTGACATGCCAGAACCCATTCATCTAACCCTTGGGGTTGCGGTCAAAGGCTGGAAATATTTCCTAGGCTAATAGCTTTCAACTTGCATGCCCAGGGCCATCCAGTTCTCAAGCCCAATCCTGAGTAAGGCCCCTTCTGTATCTGATGTACTTGGAATGAAGGCAGAAGGCAGCCTAGAGCGCTCACATCTCCCCAACCCTCACTGGGCTTTAATGGATTATAAACCTGGGCTTTTGTCTAGCCTCTTGATTAGCCCTGATTATGTCACTCAGTAGACCTGAACCAGTGTTCACAAGTCCATACGCCTGCCTGGCTGGGCCCTGATTCTCTAGGGGTTAGGCTCTACGTTCCCAGGCACAAACTAAGGTCCTCCAGATTGGTAAGACCATGTGCTGGATTTCAGGCCCTGCCATTACCTAGAGATTTTTGCTGTTTTACACGTGCCCAAATGTTCATGGAGAACAAGCCCAAGTTTGTTCCTCCTCTTTGGAGACGGTAATTTGGAGTGTTGGCTATCTCACTTGGAGGCAAGCCCAATAGCGAGCACAGCTGTCCTAGTTTTAGAAACCAACTTGTTCTCTTTCTTCTCCATTCCCAGGAGTCAAATGCTAAGATTTCAGCATGTCCTATGGCTAAGTCAATCACAGTTATGATAAGAAGGTACCAGGCATTGTATCACAAAGCTCAATAAATGCTAGCACTTTTTCCCCTTCCCTTCATATCAAGTCAGTTTAAAAGCTTGCTCTACTTACCTGGTGTACACAGTCTAAGAATTGTAAGAAGATTGGAGCAAAACCACTACCCTGACAGTTGAGGGTCAAGCTGCTCCGCTGACTGAATTTATGACCAAAAGAGAGCCACTCTTTCTCCACTAACATCCGGAAGCCTTCAAGTGTCCTATAAAAAGGATCACTCAGTAACTGAACCAGGGATGTTACCTAGGGCACAAGCAAGATGGATTCTTCATTACTTTCAGTCCTGAAAAAGTCCTGTTACTAAGATAAAAGCACTTTGTCTCACTCTGTTGCCCAGTCTAGAGTACTAGAGTACATGAGCCTAGCTCACAGTAACCTCAAACTCCTGGGTTGAAGCAATCCTTCTGCCTTTGTCTCCTGAGTAGTTGGGACCACAGGTCCCAAATTATGCCCAACCAATCTTTTTCTATTTTTAGTAGAGATGGGATCTCGCTGTTGCTCAGGCTGTTCTCACACTCCTGAGCTCAAGGGATCCAACCCCCTTGGCCTCCCAGAGTGCCAGGATTATAGGCATGAGCCACTGTGCCTGGCCTCCTTTTCCCTTGAGTGAGTAAAGGAGGGACTTACAGAGAGCCAAGGAATGGACTGAAATTTCAAAACCCAGGAAAGATGGTCCATGTCCTACATTCCTGGCTAAGGACTAAATTAGCAAGCTAGCCTGAGGCCCCCAAGCCAGAGCTCCAGGCTATGTAGGGGTGAAAAGCTCATAGCACAGACCTTCCAGATAGTTATCAGATGGTGTCTGACGGGAGACTTTCTCTGTCTATAAACACATTATTTGTTATATAAAAGATTCATCTGAAGAATTTAAAAACAACTAAATTTAAGTACAAATATAAAACTATCTGAAAATACATGTAATAGTTTACTTGTGCAGTGATGTCCCAGCCTTCTTCCAAACAGACCAAAACTGAGGAACCATTTTCAAGTACTTCTGATACCACCACGGCCAGCTGCATTATCCTGTGAAGCTGAGAGACAGGAAAGAGGCCACAGTGAGACTCAGCACTTTCTGAGCACAGACTTGCTATCTACCGTGGATAATCACACAAATTAGGGATAAAGCACCTGGACAAAAGAACCACTAATGTTTTAGATACTTAAGGTTCTTATCAAATCAAGATTAAACAATGGTGCTTTTTAAAAGTAGCCACATTTAAAAATAACACTTAATGAAATAAGATAAACTTATCAAATTTCTCCCAAAGTAGAAAAGGTATAATTCCACAGACTGGGAAAGACAGGGTTTCTAAATGGCCTTCCCATCAAAGCCACTGGATTTAAAAAAAAATTTTTTTTTTTAATGATTATAGTAAGTTCTATTTCAGATACTCATAATTTTTCTGGAACTGGAAAATCAGTGGTGATAGTTATACAATGTTATGAATAGACTAAAAAGCTGAAATGTATACTTTAAAAAGGATAATTTTTTTGTCTGTTTGTTTTTTGCAATTTTTGGCCAGGGCTAGGTTTGAACCCACCACCTTAGGCATATGGGGTCAGTGCCTCACTCCTTTGAGCCACAGGCGCCACCCTAAAAAGGATAAATTTTATGGTAAATGAGTTATATGGTAAGAAAAAGATACTCCTAATTTGTCTTTACTGTGTATTAAATGGGAAGAAAACTTATATTTGTTTCTAAGCCCCACTAAATGACTCAAAATCTTAGTGAACAATTGTGAATGTGCACATGCATTTTAAAAGCAAATATGTAACATTCTAATTTAAAAAAATATTTTCAGTATCATAGGATATAATTTGCACTTTGAATCTAATTCTGAACAAACAAAAAGCTTACAGTAGAACCTCCACAGTTGACCAGCTTCTCTGTGTTGCCTACTTCCTTAAGTTGAGGTCATTTTCACTGGATGGACACCCCATGTACGCATGAGCGCAGTGGGCCAGTTCTTTTTTTTTTTTTGAAACAGAGCCTCAAGCTGTCCCCCTGGGTAGAGTGCCATGGCATCACAGCTCACAGCAACCTCCAACTCCTGGGCTCAAGCGAGTCTCCTGTCTCTGCCTCCCAAGTAGCTGGGGCCACAGGCACCCGCCACAACGCCCGGCCCGGCTATTTTTTGGTTGCAGCCGTCATTGTTGTTTTGGCGGGTCCGGGCTGGGGATTTGAACCCACCACCTTAGGTGTACGTGGCTGGCGCCTTAGCCGGTTGATTTATAGGCGCCGAGCCAGTGGGCCAGTTCTTATGTTGACCACCTCTGTATGCTGATCACTGTGTTATAGTCCCTTGGTGGTCAACTTACAGAAGTTCTACCAGATTTTAAACAGAGCTAGGCTATTTTAAAGATAGGAACAAGACACGTCTTACCCAGCAATGGGAAGCTCTTCACTTATTGTTCCTATGCGATAGCTGTCACCAGGCTTAGCATTTGCTCTAAGAGTTAACTTTTAAAATGCCAATATCCCAAGTGAGGCAGTTATTTTCTACTGTCTTTAGTCCTTAACTTTTGGTACAGGTTCACTTTCTAGCGAAGAGCAGAACACAGACTATACCAGAAAAATAAGTTGGATGGTGGGCTAGTTTGGGGCCGGGACTCATAGGCTAGAAATAGGTAGCTCCTTTCATGGGTGCAGCTAAGTATCCTAAATTACCTTCACAGTAATGAACATGCCCTGATATACATTTACAGCCAACTGTCTACATGGCTGTGTTTCTCTATAGTTTAGATACCTTAAAAACAGTCACTGACCTGGGTACTGATATTATTCCCTGGATATTTTTTTTTTTTCATCTTTTAGTTTAGTGTGCTGTGGGAAATGACACTTTTTCTTATACAAGAGAGGCAGGCCACTTGGAGTAGTTGGGAGGTAGGGGACAGAGGGACTAGGAATTCTTGCAGGGTGAAAAGAAATAATGGACCCAGCATCAGAGGCTTAAAGACAAGGCTGTATATTGTAAAGATGCTCTTGGCCAGGTGTCTGCATCAGCCTCTAAAATATGCATGTCATAAATACTTTTCTGTGCTTCGGAAGAAATGTGAGTGTTTCTGTGCTGGCATATCTATTTTCCCTTAATTTCTCAATAAAAGTTAAATTTAAAGTATCCCTGGACCTTTAAAATGTCCTTATGTGAAAGAATAAATAAATACATAAATAAGAATATCCCAAGGTTGAGTTAGCTGAAGGATGGATATATGGATTTTCTCAAGCCTTAGGTAGGTTTGGGGCATCCAGTGTGTCCCCGGTAGCTAGTCTGGGGGTGAACCTGAATTCTAGAGACATGGAGTAGGACAGACGGAGGGTGGATCCTTACTATGCTGACAACAGAGCGGAGGTCCGATAAATACATGCTGACTGAATTCACTGTACATCAAAAGTTTCCATCTAAAAATAATTTCCTTCTCCTGAGCATCCTTTGGACACCAGACTTTTAATTATTCACAGATAAAAACCCAGTGATCAAGGATTCTCCCCTCTCCCCTGCTATATCACACAGTCTTCTGAAACGAAAGGCCTTTACAGAGGGCACACAAGAAAGGAGAATGCTGGGTTGTAGGGAAATGAAAAAAATTTTTTTTCTGAAATAATCATTCTGTATATCTACTTGGGCCACTTTTTCTCTTGAGTTATAAGACAAGTTGCTCCAGACATTACCTGTGGGAACCATTCAGAGTCTCCCAGCGCTTTCAGGAAGGTTACTTCCGAATCAGTAGGGATAGTGCTTGGGACACAAGCCCTAATCAGCTTCTTAAAACTGGCTTTTACTTGTCGGATTTCATGAAATTCAACAGGAACAAACTCACAGTTTAAAGCAAATTCCACCTTGAAGCTCTGTGGATAAAGATGCATAGAATTAGGTACATGTAGTACTGTAGGTAAAAGAGCAGTATTTTCAACAAGGCAATGCTTACTAATATATAGTTAATTGAGGCCAAATAGCTTCAGGGCCCGTAGTGCAGCAAGAAAATCAATCAGGTGTGGCTAATCTGTCAGTATTGCTGGAAAGAGCCAGTCTTGTGTTTTGCCTAGAACATATCTAGTCCTCTCAAGACAGATTACTAAGCTTAACAATGCTGTCATTCTGGGTGTTTGGTGGGACCACACCTATGTTTCATCTTATAAGGGTACATGTGAATCTTTCTAAATGTAGAATATAAATGTCTTAACACAATAACTAAGAGGATGCCATGAAGGCTATGTTAACC
>NW_003852396.1:39106070-39109396 GCF_000181295.1 Otolemur garnettii
AAAAAAAAAAAAGATAAACTAAGATCCCTAAAATTAAAAAGAAAACAAAACCCAAGAAACAATGCTGTCATTCTGAGAACTTGAAGAGACCACCGGTAGGCTGGAACCTGATGGAGATTTTTTTGTTTGTTTTTGGAGATAGATTTTGTTTTGTTTTTTGTTTTTGGTAGAGTGCCATGTTGTCACAGCTCACAGCAACCTCAAACTCTTGGGCTTAAGCGAAACTCTTGCCTCAACCAAAAAAACATATATGCTTGGAAATATGACTACAATTTGACATATAAAAGATAAAGACAGAAACCTACACATCCCATAGTATGGGATGTTAAGTAGTGCCTAAAACAGTTATGAAGACTAACATACAATATGGAAACATGATGAAGAGGCTTAAGATCCTAGCAATATGTATTTTTAAAATTTATGATAGATAAAAAATAGTTTATAGGAAAAACTGATTCTTTTCTATTTCTCAACTATACACTGAGCTAGGTATGCCTATCTTATAAACCAGGAATTATTAAGCATAGTATTGAGACATACTTATTAAGTTGTCAGGAATTTGTTAACACTGATAAAGTATTATAAGTCTGTGAACTTAAAAAAGGCCAACTTGGGCTCGGTACCCGTAGCACAGTGATTACGGCGCCAGGCACATACACCCAGGCTGGTGGGTTTGAACCCAGTCTGGGCCAGCTGAGCAGCAGTGACAACTACAACAGAAAAATAGCAGGGCGTTGTGGCAGCTGCTATGAGCTGTGATGCCATGGCACTCTATCAAGGGTGACAGTGTGAGTGAGACTCTGTCTCTAAAAAAAAAAAAAAACATTGACCAACTTGAAGATTATTTTTAGAATAAGTTACTGTCACTTACTGGTTTTCCTTTATGCTTCCTTTGTTAGGAGAAAAAGGTATGGAATTACAACTGGAAAGGACCATGCTAGCTAGAATGTGGTACATATCAGATAGAGAGCCACACTCTACAGACACAACTGAATTAATAAACAACACTGAATGGAATATATTAAATCACTAACAACTATTATGCCAGGATGGTGGAATTGACATTTTAAAAATATAATACTTTACTGAGAAAAAACAGAAAGAAAAGAAAAGAAAAGAAAGAAAGGAAGGAGGACAGTGAAAGGGAGGGTGGGAAAAAAGTTAAGTATCCCAAATGGTCAGTCTTTCTTACTCAACCACGCATGATCACACAGCTAACCCGAAGAATGCTAAACAAAGGGAATGGCTGAGGCGAGCATTTAGGAGCCAAAGGTGATTTAGATCATGAGTAAATCATGTGCTGAAGTGGAGAAAGTCCTCTGGAAAAGGAACTGGTGCCAAGGTGGCTGTGCATGCAACCCTGGATTGCTGTTGAAAAGTGTTCCAACTATTTTCTGGATATGAAATTATCTGCTGTATCAAAAGACATGTACGGATATTTAAAAATTGAGCTTTACTCAGCAGTTTCATGCCTTCTACAAGAAAGGTTGGTGACTAAGTGATTATAGTAGTCCAGGCAGTGGGAGAAGAGCTAGCAAAGCCAGTCTGCTACAGGAGAGATGACTCAGTCACTGGCATCTTAAAGGCCAAGCCTGTGAGATCTTGCTAACAGCAACCTGATCTTAGTCTCTCTTCCACGGTTCAGCCAAAGGTCTGTCTAGGTTGTCCAGTGCTAACTGGAGCACTGGACTAAATCCAGAGGGGATTTCTGAATTAATAAATTACTTTTATTTCCTAAAACACCTATTGGTAGAAATAAAATTTATTTTGTAATGTATGACTTACAAAACATTAAACTCAAGGAATGATCATTGTTTTTGGAGGAAAAGACCACCTTTGGAATTTATAAGACCTGAGGATAGTTAAGCCCTTTAGCACAATACTTTCATAGTAAGTATTTAATAAAGTTGATCAGCATATAATATTTTGAATTTTCTGACATATTTTAGGGCATGTGTATATATGTAGCCTTGCAAAGTTTTAAAAAATGTTACTTAGGGGTGGCGCCTGTGGCTCAGTGAGTAGGGCGCCAGCCCCATATACGGAGAGTTGATGGGTTCAAACCCAGCTCTGGTCTAACTGCAACAAAAAGTAGGTGCCTGTAGTCCCAGCTACTTGGGAGGCTGAGGCAAGAGAATCACCTAAGTCCAAGGAGTTGGAGGTTGCTGTGAGCTGTGACTTCATAGCACTCCACCGAAGTGAAACTCTATCTCAAAAAAAAAAAAAAATGTTACTTAGAAAATCTATACTTGGGCAGCACCTGTAGCTCAGTGGGTAAGAGTGCTGGCCACATACACCGAGGCTCCCAAGTTTGAACCTGGCCTGGGCCAGTTAAAACAACAATGACAACTGCAACAAAAAGATAGCCAGATGTTGTGGCAGGTGCCTGTAGTCCCAGCTACTTGGGAGGCTGAGGCAAGAGAATAACTTAAGCCCAAGAGTTTGAGGTTGCTGTGAGCTGTGATGCCACAGCACTCTACCCCAGGTGATAGCTTGAGACTCTGTCCCAGAAACACTCCCCCCACAAAAAAACCCCAAAAAAACTGCTTAGAAAAAAAAAAGAGAATCTACTCTTGGCCTTTCTTTGTCTCCATGTGTGGTGCCATACTCTTCCTCTTTCCATCCTTCTATCTTTCTGCAGCTTTTTAAAAATCAATGCATTTCAAATACCAAAATTATCCATTTAGCTATGGGCACATATTCCAGTGGAAATAGAATCAGGACAGTGGAAAACCCAGCCTGAATAAGACTTAGCTTTTATTTGTATTCACACTCCCCATTATTTCTGATGTTTATGTTGATTTTTTATGATAATGAATAAATATGTTTTCATGGCCAATAAATATGTATTTGTGTCCATGAACATGTTTCTCTCTATATGTACAGGCACATCTATATGGATATATATGTGTGTATGCATATATAAAAAAAATAAAGGGAGAACTAGTAATTTTTAAAATTTGTTTTAGAGACAAGAGTTTCACTCTGTCACTCTGGGTAGAGTGCTATAACATCAGAGCTCACAGCAACCTCAAACTCTTGGACTGAAGTGATCTTGCCTCAGCCTCCCAGAGTGAGAAAGGGTCTTTGCTCAGACTGGTCTTGAACTCCTGAGCTCAGGTGATCCACCCAACTGGGCCTCCCAGAGTGTGAGCCACCATGTCCAGCCAAGCTAAATGTTTTTTGAGATTATTAAATCCAGATTCAGAATCATGGCTGGGTACAGCGGTTCATGCTTATAATCCCAGCACTTGGGAAGCTGAGGCAGGTGGATTGCCTGAGCTCACAGGTTCGAGACCAGCCTGAGGTAGAGCAAGACCTTGTCT
>NW_003852396.1:39109550-39131089 GCF_000181295.1 Otolemur garnettii
AAAAAAAAAAAAAAAAAAAATTGCTGTATGGCCAGGCATAGTGGCCAACGTAGGAGGATTTCTTGAGGTAAGGATTTTGAGACAGCTCTGAGCAAGAGAGAAACCCCACCTCTACAAAAAAATAGAACAATTTAGCCAGGTGTGGTGGCATGCTATAGTTCTTCAGCAGAAGGTGAAGCAGGAGGATCCTTTGAGTCCTGGACTTTGAGGTTGCAGTGAGCTATGATGAGGCTACTGTACTCTAGCTGGGGTGACAGAGGGAGACCCTATCTCACAAAAAAAAAAAAAAAAAAAAAAAAAAGAAAAAGAAAAGGAGAAGTATGCTATAAAAGAAATTGTCAGAAAACTGGTTTGTGACATAGGTTCTATTAACTGCCTTAGTGTATCCGCAAATTTTCTAAGTGAGAAAAAGAAATCTTACCCTTAGTTGTGACTTTTCACCAAATATATAAAGGGAAGCTTGGCGTTTCAAGAGCTGGTTTTGTAGGTAGGTGCTGTTGCTAAAGGAGGCAGAGTGATCCTTGCCTGCCAGCCGGGCACCAACATCAATGAAGGATGTTGGAGAGCTGATCAAGCGAGTACTAGAGCGAAGACTTGCCCATACACCTTCATAAAAGCCAAAAGAAGTGAGTGAGATAATCTGAGGTGGGAATGCCACTGGAAAGGAAAAAGACGCATGCTCAGGAGCTACTGCTTTAGAATAACAGCAAGTTAATCAATCAAAGTAATCATAAATCACACTAGTCATCTACTATTTATCTTTGTCACATAATCATTCAATATATTCAATATAGCATTTCAAAATCACACAATCTTAGGCTCAGAAAAACCTAAGAAGTTATTCTAGTCAATCTCCTTTTATATTTTGATGTAAGCTCAGTAGGTAAATACTAAGATCGTAAGTCAAAAGAGTACACTGACATTGGAAATTAAAAATGCTATTAGGAGGCACCAATTAAATTTAGGAAGGAGATTTTCTTAGGGCTTCATAAAAAAAGTAAGGAACATTCTTTTGCTTATTTAATCAATTGAAGAAGAAATCTACATTAAGGTATAAAATGGAAACTTAATAAATGTACTAAAATTAGAGCCTGGATTTAGAATTAATATTTGTATATCAGGACAAAATAATGTAATTCTAAACAAGTAAAAATTATATTAAAAATTTTCCCAGTATCCATAAAAAATAAGGGGAAATCATAAATTCAGTAACATGCATTTCTCTGAATCTTAGGAGGGTTTATTTAAAATGTACAGTCAGAAGCAGATGTCTTGTAAGAGAAAGGGCAAGCTAAAATGCTAGAAAAGTCTCGTAATATAAGCTCGCCCTAATTATATTAGTTAGAACAATCAAGGATTTCTATCATCAAGTAAGATTATTACATATTAAACATCCAAGCACAGAAACATACACTAGTTCCCAAACTTAACTAGCACTGAAGTACTTTCAAAATAACAGAGCCCTTCATAAATCCTGCAGATTGTCATGTTCCTAACAGTGACCAGGTCACAGGGACACAGGACTTCCCCACTGCTTCTCTATAGCAGGCTTTCTTCTCTAGACCTAGAGAGGATATTTGAGAAGCTGCTTTCTTTTCCCAGTGTTACATCGAGCCATGTTTCTAGGTAATTAAAAGTTACCATGATACTATCACATCTGTTTTCCCCTCATTTATGAGATCAGGAGACTAGTTCCCAAGAAAAGGTTTTATAGGTGATTTCTGCTTAACATGCATGGATCTTTCTATATAATCTATGAGTTTTTCTTACATATTATAGAAAGTATTAAGGTTTTGTACATAGAATTACCAAAAAAGCAGAATGTAGATGGGGATAAAGGATATAATTTGACAAACAAATGTGAAAAAGTCACTTGTAATGTATATTGGTTCGTATGAAGATGGTTTAAAAAGAATGACACAGCAGGACACATAATACAGTACCTTGATTATGGACTCTTCCCTTAGCTGAAGATTTGGGATTTGACTGAGTAAAACATTTATCTCTGTACCCATGCACTGGTAGGTAAGATTAAAGACAGAAGGAGAAATAAAATGCATATAGTAGCAAACATCAAAGCAGACTGAGTAAGAAAAGAATGGGTCATTTAATTTTTAAAGTTAAGTTTTCATAGGGGAAAATGTAAATATAATAAAAGTTGAAGGTTTAATTAACAAAAAGCTGCACAGTCACAGAAAAAAGATGAATTGAGCGCCCGTTAAATGGAAGTTCAGCATCTGTTTATAAAGACTATAAGCACAATGAAATGGACAGCACAGAAGAGGGTGCCACTCAAAAATTATATCAAATGGAATAAGCTTTTGAGGATTGTCATTCAGTCAGGAACAAATTTACATAATAAAATTTAGGAATTTGGGGTGTGTGTGTGTGTCTGTGTGTGTGTACATCAGGAATACACTGGCCCTAGTATTGAAGAAAGGAGACTGATTGGCAAATGCTGCCTGCTGTACAACACAGCTGTTCTTGAGAAAGGTCATCACACCAGGAAACAGGGAAGCTCTAGCAACCATATGGAATAACTAAGGACATGTTTTTGTGGTAGAGCATTCATCAAGCATTGCCACGCTAGTTCCTTTTTCTCTTTTCATTTGGAAATTTTATTTATTTTGTATAAATAAATAGCCGTGAGCAGCAAAAATTCATAATCCTGTGACAATTCCCAATACCACTAATAACACAGCTTGTGATGGTTGAAGTAATGACTTTTCTTAAAATACCTACTTGCACCAAAATGATAGGCAGTATAGGAGATAACACTTTTGTAATTTGAGTAATATTATTTTTTAGCAACAGAAAGAAAGTAGTTTCTGACTATGGCAAACTTTACTTGGTAATAATAAAAATGGTGAGAAGTCCCATCGTTTCCTAAGCCAAGGAATTGCTCATTCAATTAAAGGAAGTGATTCTGTATTTACTCAGGACCATCATCTTTAATAGTATTGTTAGCTCTACAATGTAAAACTAGATAAAATATGACACAATAATATGATAAAAGAAAAAATCATTAGAAGCGATTTTTCATTCCTGTCTCACTCCTTTGGAAGCATGAAGTGGAAAAGCACGGCCTGCTTAGTGGCCAAAGGAAGTCAGCCATTAAGGGCTGCTCAGGTGCCAGCACTGCATACAGAGAAGGTGACTGTAAGACATAGCAAAGACTGTGGATGACATGGCGAAGGCACTTGGCCAACTGCTCTCCTTTCTGCCAAAGTTTTGAACTTTACTGCCGGAATATGGGACACTAAGATGATTATAGTGAAGCTTCAGTGGTTTCTGATTCTGAGATACTATTTCCTTAATACATCACTCTTTCTTAAATTAGTCTCTCTGCCTGTGATGATTTCTCCCATTTCTTTACCTGACACACTCTTACCTATCCCTTAAGATCCAGGTACAATGTTAACTTCTCTGAAAGGCATTCTTGATTGTCCCAAGTTGTAGAGACCTCTGTTTAAACTCTGATCACATTGCACTGTGATAATCTGCATATTCTTTTATTCTACGAGATTGCAGGAGCAGTAACCTAATCATGTTCATTCTTGTATCCTTGCTGACACTCAAAGCATTTGTTGATTATTTACTTTTGCAAATCAATATTTTCTGAGCTGTTGTGACTCTCTATTATTGGCCTGTGCTGTAAGGGGTCAGCAGAGGGCTTTGAGAGTTATAATCCCATCTGAAAGCTATTTTAACTAAAGGAATTAGACTACTGCATAGGTAGTGGTGAGGTCTACTTAGATTTCTTGGGTGTGATTCCTAGATGTACTGAGGAACAGGACACCAGCAAAGGGTCTAAATAGCTTGGTACTATTTATTGTCCAAACTGCAGGATCCCTGTTAGTGGCTTGTGAAATTACTTTAGCAGGTCTAATCAGTATTTTGTTTAAAAGTGAAACAGATTACACTGAAAACATTATGTGCACTGCATGTGTATAGATAAATATTGTTCCATAAAACTTTTAGTATACATACATTTGTTATAACTCAGTACTACCTGGTTTGTGATACAAAATGAATATGTATATATACCAAAAGACATAAAATGTATTGTTACTGTGAATCATGATAAAAAAGTTTAAAAGTTACTGGTTAGAACTAGAGTATATGTCTTCTATCTCTTGCTTTGGGTCTGTAAGGCTCAAAGTAATTTAAGTACTAATGTAGATTTTGTTCCAATTTCAACAGAATATTAGGCAACATCAATAATAACTACAACAGTAACCATGGCAACTAACACTTGTTAAACTCCTACTATGGGCTACTTACTAAATGAAAGATTTTACATATATTATTTCATTTATTACTGATAACTACCCTTAAGCTTGGTACTATTTATTAGCTCCATTGTACAGATGAGGACACTGAAAATTAAGAGGTTTCCTAATTTACTATCACCCAATAAGTAGTAGGGCTATTGTCTGGATCTGAATGTAACTAAACTCTAGATGTATTGTTACCTGAGCAACCCTGTGACCCTGGATTGTTCTTTAGAGAAAAAATTATGCTTTATTCCCTTTGGGAATGCACTGTAGTTTACACCAAGAGTGTTTCCTAAGCACTGGTGTTAGTCTCCCCATGCTGTTCAGACCAAAGAAGAGAAGGAACAGAGATACTTAGGTTAGATTTGGGGCCTTGTTCCTCATTATGTGCTATGCCTTGCCCAATGCATGAAACACAAGATATCTTCAGTACATTCTGCACTGAAATGGCCCAACACTGAACTAATTCTAGTTCCAGCTACACTGCTATTTGCTGTGTGGCCTTGGCCATATCACTTACTCTCTCTGGGCCTCTTAAAACACCTATCCTGGAGATTATTTCAAGAATAAAATAATATATGTAGTAGAACTTAGAGTGCCACAAAAATGTTAAGGATGAAAATTAGAAAGCTATCTCTGTGTGGCTACTGCTCAAATATACCCAGCTACTATATTTTGGTATTTTTAAGAGGAAGTACTGATTTTCTTATGGCATTTTCCCATTCAAAAAAATAATTTATCCAAGTTGTGCATATGTGCTTTCCCCCCGAGGACAAACATTATTTCACGACGTTTTTTTCTTTCTTTTTTTTTTTTTTTTTTGAGACAGAGCCTCAAGCTGTCCCCCTGGGTAGAGTGCCGTGGCATCACAGCTCACAGCAACCTCCAACTCCTGGGCTCAAGCGAGTCTCCCGCCTCCGCCTCCCAAGCAGCTGGGACCACAGGCGCCCGCCACAACGCCCGGCTGTCTTTTGGTTGCAGCCGTCATTGTTGTTTTGGCGGGTCCGGGCTGGGGATTCGAACCCGCCACCCTAGGTGTACGTGGCTGGCGCCTTAGCCGGCTGAGCTATAGGCGCTGAGCCGTGACGTTTTTTTCTTAAAGTAATTCTTCTCTAAGAAAGGATGCATCCCCTGCCTTAGGGACTCACCAACATGGATGCAAAGTGACCACCCTGACTGGAAAAAAAAGAAAAGGGGAATCAGAGCAGGAAAACCACACAGTGAGAATAACATGAAAAGAAAACTAGAAACTAAGACTGCATGACAGTGAAAGGAATGAAAAAGTTGTGAAAATAGAAAAAAGGCAAAGTTTAAGAAGAATAATTAAGAGATTGAGGCTCTTCCCACAGTGGTTCCTAACTCTCTGGAAGAATGAAGACCTCGTACTTACACGTAGGCCTAAGGAAATGAGTTACGTGCAGGGCATGGGAGTGTCACATCTAGTCTTTCCCTGGCTGATCTGAATGTCTGTCAAATGGGTGACTGACAAATTCAAGTGACAGAGAATCTTTTGGGACTTCCCTAAAACTTGCTTGCCCCAGGTCATTCCTCCCAGTTTTTCTTTTCTTTTCTTTTCTTTTTTTTTGCAGTTTTTGGCTGGGGCTGGGTTTAAACCTGCCACCTCCAGCATATGGGGCTGGCGACCTACCCCTCTGAGCCACAGGTGCCACCCACCTCCCAGTTTTAATAAGAAGAAATGACACTATCAAAAGAGATCCAGAAAGCAGCTCTAGGGATCACAGAGAATGTTGAAGGTATCAGGAAACAGTAGTATCTCCTTCTTGTTCCTTCTGTCTCCCCTAGGAATTTAGAAGTTTTGGGAATGAAGAATCAAGAGATGGAGTAATAGAATGAGGTTTGTGTTTCTAGATCCTAGCTTACAATGCCAGAATGACAGGCAACTTGTTAGGAGCCAAAAACTGTCATGCAGAAACAAGCTGAGTTCACCGTAATTTTTAGCAGAAAATATTTGAGAAGGGTGTCAGAAATAATAGGTACAGCCTCATATACATGTAATGCGTCGTAAACAGATTAAATAGGAGATTGTAACCTGTAGAGGTAAATACAGCCTTTCAGGGTCTCTGAGCCTAGTAAAGAATGGAGTTGTGACAAGAATGTAAGCGTTGGTGAAAATCCCCTTGTGTAAAACAAGCCTGTGGCCAGGGGCCAATATTAAAAAAAGAGAAGATAATGTAGTTGAAAAAAACTGGTGAAAAATCCATGGACCTTAGGTATCCTAACAAAAGAGACAATTGTGCAGCTAAAATTTGTATTGTAGGTCACTGGACCAATTGTAGGAAGGGAAAACACATTCTTGATGAAGTTTATAGCAGTAAAATACAAGAGCAGGGTATGTACGAGGTGGGAGGGTCTCAGTTGATTAGATATCTGCTGGAAGTTGCATTCTACTACAAGTTGAAAGAAAAAAGTTACTGACATCCCTGGCTGACAATATAAACTTTCAGATGGTGAACAAAGCCGTAAGAGGATACAACCTCGACAAATTCTGACAAGGTTGATTGACAACAGAAATACCAGGATCCTTAGGACAAAGCTAATATACTATCTTTGAGTTCAAATTCAACAAGAAAAAAATGTGAAGAATTAAGTTTGTGTCTAAACTTTAAAACAACTCTAAACATTCAGAAAAAAGATATATATGACTGTAATGGGTTGAATTATGTTACCCTCCAATTTATATGTTTAAGTTCTAACCCCAGTACCTTTCAAAATAGGGTCACTGTAGATGTCATCAGTTAAGATGAGGTCATACTGGAATAGCGTGGGTTCCTAATTCAGTGTGATTAGAGGCCTTTATAAAAAAGGGGAAATCTGGAGACAGACAGACAAGGAGAATGTCATATGAAGATGATCTAGATGATGATTTAGATGAAGACATCTAGATGATGCTTCTATGAGCCAAGGAATGCCAGAGATTGCCAGCAAATCTCCAAAAGCTAGAAGAAAGGAAAGGAACATTCTCTCTCCCAGGCTTCAGAAGGAACTGATCCTGCTGACACCTTGATCTTGGACTTCTGGTTTCCAGAACTGTGAGACAATAATTGTTTAAACCACTCAATTACCCAATGTGTGGCACTTTCTTTCTTCTTCTTTTTTTTTTTCTTTTGCAGATTTTTTTGGCCAGGGCTGGGTTTGAACCCACCACCTGTGATATATGGGGCCGGTGCCCTACTCCTTTGAACCACAGGCACAGCCGTGTGGCACTTTCTTATGGCAGCCTTAGGAAACTAATACAACCACAGGCCTAATATGCTAATTGGGAAGATGACTTAAGAAGGTGGAAATTCTAGCTGGGTGCAGTGGCTCATGCCTGTAATCCTAGAACTTTGGGAGACTTAACCTAGGCAAGAGCAGGACCCCATCTGTACAAACAGAAAACCAGCCAGGCCTAGTAGTATATGCCTATAGTCCCACCTACTTGAGAGGCTGAGGCAGGAGGATTGCTTGAGCATAAGTGTTAGAGGCTGCAGTGAGCCATAATGACACCACTATACTCTAGCCCAGGTGACAGAGAGAACCTGTTTCAAAAACCCAAAAATGGTGTTAATCTTGCAATTTCAGAAAGTTCTGATGAGATTGGAAAAGAAAAATAAATATCCAATGAACCAGGGTAACTACTAGGAGATAAGAATGGTTTTCAAAAGGAATGGTCTATTTACAATTACTTTGTAAAAAAGCACTGATTCCTTTAAGAAGTCTTGCAAAATAACCATATAATCTTTTGTGATGGCTAGGCTAGGTGGCTTACATCTATAATCCCAGCAGTCTGGGAGGCCAAGGTGGGGGAAGTGCTTGAGCTCAGGAGTTTGAGACCACTCTGAGCAACAGTGAGAGCTGATCTCTACTAAAACTAGAAAAAATGAGCCAGGTGTCATGGTGGGCGCCTATAGTCCCAGATACTGAGGAGGCAGAGGCAGGAGGATACCTTGAACCCCAGAGTTTGAGGTTGTTGTGAGTTAGGCTAATGTCACAGCAATCTATCTTGGGCAACAGAGCTTAAAAAACACACACACACACACACACATATATATATATATATATACACACACACACATATATATATATCTTTTGTGATACAGTTAATAGTTTGAGAGTAGCAAATATTGGATTAAAAATAATGGTAGGGATTTAGAAATATGATCTAGGTAAATTTTAGCAGGAAGACTCACAACCAGTATAGATTAACAGATTGATCTTTATCTTTAGAGAGGCTTATTTAATATATTATTTTGTTATAAACTGTTATCCTTAGCTTTGGCTTGTTCAACACTTTCTTTAAAACCAAGAATCACATGAGAACAGTGATTCAACTATGTATGACACAAGGCTTGCAAAAACAGTGCATACACTGGTAGATAAAATCAGGATCCAAAGGTCTAAAATATTAGTCCACATCCAAAAAACATCCCCAAAAGATGAAAGCAGTAGGACCATATAATCGAGATATTTACTTTGGAATTTCCTCTGCAGAATAAAAGAATCTCACATGTATCAGATATAGTATACTGTAGGCCCAAAAAGCAACCTTCAAGGCCAGTATATTGCTAAGAGCAATAGCACATGTGGGGCAGATGTAGGGGTTCCAAATGATATTAATCTCAGTAGGGGTGAACCTGGTGGTGGGGCTGTCCTTGTAGCTAATGAACTCTTAGGCTACATGAGTACCGAGAGTGCTGGGTTCAAGTCTGTGTAGTGTCCAAACAATGATAAGGAGAGTAGACTACAACTATTTGAGTTGGGGGCTAACTAAAATTCTTAAGAGAGAAAACCTGAGAATACTTTTTATATGTGAAAGGCTTTAGTGTAGGCAATTAGACTTTGTTTCTAACTTCACTAGGGTAAATATGTAAAAGTTACATGGTGGTTGATTTTTAGATCAATATGAGAGAAATTTCTAGCAAATAGAGTTGCTTACAAATGCAGGGTTCTATTTTTAGGATCAAATGAGCTTTGTATTAGGAAGGTCAAGTGGAATCAAGATCACTCACTCTGTTTTCAAGGGGAGCTAGCATCATACGGGAGTAAGAGGAAGGGTCTAAGATTTTATGACTCCACTGTAAAGCAGTAGAACTTTATCATCAAGATATCTGGTTTGGAATTTCCTCTGCAGAATAAAAGAATCTCATGTAAACTTCCAGAGACTGAAGAAGACCATCTTTGAAGAGTTAATACTTAGCCCTTCTCTATTTCCTCACGATAGCGGATATCTGGATACCATTCTATCTTATTCTCCAAACTGTCTCCTTCAGAGGACAGGAGAAAAATAACAGGCTTTGGAAGCACAACTTTGGGTCTGGAATCGCTTCTCCTTAGCTGTCTGTACTTCTGTGATCTGTCTTTCTACCCTGTAAACCTGGAGTTTCATGGAATATTCCCAGGGATGGCTCATATTTAGACAAACTCCTCTCCCCTCCTAATGCTCCCAAACTTATCAATATGTAAGACATCAGCAATTATTATACTTCTTGTCCCATGTAGCTAAACTCATCTGTCATTTGATCATTCATTTAGAAAAGAATAATTAAGAACAATCTGAACCATAATTAGTTGATTTAAAATATCACCTACTGGAAAATTTTTTCTGCTTTTAAGCTTGTATAAGTGCTCAGTTATAAAATCAATCTTACTAACCTCCTCGAGCAAAGCTATTGGATGGGTTTACATCCAAATGTCCTGGCACTACCTGCTTAAGCACAGTGGACATTCTTGAAGTCCTCCTTTCAGTCCCTAAAGTCAGCCAAAAAGAAGAACAAAAATCATGTTGTTTGGGTTAACATTACTCAAATGACAAAAAGTTATCTGCATGTGTAGCATGTCTAATTGCTGCCAAACATTGTACTTTTTAAGCACCCAAAACTTTATTAGAGATAACAAGGCAATGGTATTATTTAATCAGAGATAACACACATTTGCAAGATTATAGGGAGTTAGGTTTGGCAAGTGCAATCAGAGAATTTAATGATAAATGAAGCAAGGCATGCATGGTGTTACTTTACAAGAAAAGCCACTTTCTGCTTATGTTGAGCTAATTCGAATAGCTGATTAAGCCAAAGAGACCAACTTCTCAAGTCACATGCTCCTGTGTCTAACACATTAGGGTTACCTCTACATGAACCCTTTGGGGTTCCATCACATGATAACTGAAACAGAATATTAGTACATGTCTTAATGGCTTCATCCAAATCTAATGAAAACAAACTGTACTGAAAATCATAATAGGCTGCAGAAATTTGGGGAATTTTAAACTTACACATGATGATCTTAATAAATATACATTTAATAAACAGATGTCCAACTTATACATTCGACTTCATAATATTTAAAAGTCTATGTAAAACAGATTCTGGGAAAAAGGAGTGACTTTATTTGTGTTACCCACCTCCTCTCCTTTTACTCTTTTAAAAAGGAAATAACTGAAGCTCTAAATTTAGGTACTGCTTACTAAATATTAATAGAGGTATCCTGATTTCTACATGAAAGGACCCTAAATTTCACAGCCCCACAGGGTAAAACTTTAAAGGGGTCATGGTGAAGGAGCAGTACAAGTAACTAAAGAGACTCACCCTAGGAATGGATCTGACCTTTTATAGTAGTTGTCAGGAAGAAAAATATCATCGAATCTTACCTGGAGACAGAGCAAGGGGTGGCCTGACAGTAATAGTGTTGTTGCCTTTTAGTTTCTGATGGACAGAAACTGCATTCAGTAAGGCTTGTAAATACTTTTCTTGTTCTATGCTACTGGAAGATTCCAAAGAGGAGGTAGGAGCTATAAAAGGAAAAGATAATGGAATAAAACAAACTGTATCTTTATGTTAATAAAATAAGCATTTGTATACTTACTTATTTTGCTTACTCTTTCTCTATATAGTCTTCAAGTTACCACATCCAAATATAGAAACAAACTGGACTTAAAGCCCCAATCTATTAAACAGCTAATCCTGTGTAATGCTGGATTCCCAGAAAGAGCCCAGGTCTGGAAAACCAGCACAGAGCTATCCTTCCAAGCATATGGACAGCTTCTCATCACCCAAGCAACTCAGAATGAAAATTCATAAACAAAATTTCCTTGATCTCCACTAACCATTCTGCCCATGTTACTGTTTGGGAGCTGAGGATGAAGTGGGGTCCCTTAATATTCCAGAATGGGTAGAGGTGAGAATTTTCCCACTACCAGTAACTTTACCTCAATTCTGCCACACAGGCCTAACAGGGGATATGGGCTTGTAGGGGTTTGTTGGAGAGTAGAGAAAGATGGGGAAAGAGAGGCATAACTACTGCTGGATTTGCTGCTTCTTCTAAAAGAGCAAAAGGGATACACAGATGAAAACAGCTGTGAGAGCAATTCTAGGTTGATGCGAATATGAGCCTGGATTGTGCAGATCAAAACAGAGTCACTGAAATTGGACTAGACATTTTATTATTATTTTTTGTGACAGAGTCTCACTTGTCACCCTCAATAGAGTGCCACAGCTACACAGCTCACAGCAATTTCAAACTCTTGGGCTCAAGTGATTCTCTTGCCTCAGCCTCCTGAGTAGCTGGGACTACACCACCACAATGCCCAGCTATGGACTAGACTTTTTTTTTTGTAGAGACAAGAGTCTCACTTTGTCTCCCTCAGTAGAGTGCTACAGTGTCACAGCTCACAGCAACCTCCAGATCTCGGACTTAGGTGATTCTCTTGCCTCAGCCTCCCAAGTAGCTGGGACTGTAGGTGCCTGCCACAATGCCCAGCTATTTTTTTTTTTTTTAAATTACAGTTTTCCTGGGGCTGGGTTTGAACCCGTGACCCTCAGTATATGGGGCCGGCACCCTACTCACTGAGCCACAGGTGCCGCCCTGGACTAGATATTTTTAAAAGCGGCATCAGAGAAGGACTCACTAGACAGAAAATCAATACATTTTCTTGCAACCTGAAGAGAAAATAATTAGCAGTATTACATTTTATCAATTTTAAGATACCGATATTATATTTTATATACTCCAAGATGCATTGTTATTTTATCTTCTATGAATAAAAAAGCCTACCATTTAAACTATGACATTATTCTTTCTTATCACCTCAATTATAAGATGAGTAAGAATAAAGAAGAGATCTCAGAAAGCACATGGTTCTACCTACTAAGCCACAGACTTTGAGTTTATCTCATTTGCAAAGGGGAAAGAATGCAGCCATGTCTAAACTGGATCTGACTTAGTGGTCCATTTTTTAATTTTATTGAACATTTATTATGAGGCAGAAGCTATGAGAAAGCTCAGCAAAATATAGCTCCTGACTTAAAGACGTCAGACATGGTACTGACAAATATCCTTATTATATGGGACAGAAGCATCTATTATTCCTAAAAACCTCTTTGCTTGAGAACCCCTAAAGTTATCTCCCAGAAGGAAGGGAAAGATTGGTATAATCTAGTGGATACTTTGCTTTAACAAAATCGTCTAGAACCAAAGACTTTCTTATATTAATTTCTATTAAAATTCAAGTACAGACCATACATATTAAGTAGGATGCCAAATTCAAGGCAGACCTCCACAATACCAAGCATAGTTCTCGTTTAATTTATATATATTGTATGCAGCACAGTGGAAAAGTTTATGTGTGAGACAAGCCTTGATCAAAAGACACAGTTAGAATTCTCAAATTTTACTTCCTTTATTTTAAGGAATCCTCTTAAGTGAACACTCTTTAGGGTCATAACTATGCAGTACAGAGATGCTTACCGGCCTGAGGAGAGTTCTGAGATTTGAAAAGACCAACAACTCCCTTCCCATGGAATCCTCCAGATCGGAGAAGCAGAGTACCACTTCTTGAGTTTTTCCAACATACAACAGGCAGGCGATTGTGCCGATAGCAGCGGGCTACTCTTGTTAAACTACTGTCCTGTACAGCTTGAGGTACAACTAGAAGGCCAGGATAGCTTCAGGGATATAAGGGAGGAGGGAACGATTGGGGTAAGGGGTGGGGGAAGGAGAAAAGGAAAGAAATGGGAGAAGAGGGAGAGAGAGAATATAAGAATATGAATATCATAATAGAGCAATTTTCTATGACTCAGACACATATTGGTTGAGGGGTAAGACATATATTTCAAACATGGAAAAGTCTCAAATTCTCAATTCTTCAGGGGTGGAGAGGAAAATCCCTATAAGGTGAAAGTAGCTAATCATCCACTAATCTGTAGCCTTTTTTGAAATAAGCCTCTTTTTCAGAAATACTGCAGATCTGCCAAATAACCTAAGCTTAGAAAATAAAAATACTAGAAAATAGAGTAAAAATATTAAGAATACTAAAAAGGCTTCTGTGAAACTGAATATTTCTCTTGCTGGATATATTACTTTTAACTTAAAGATTATGAAATGAGTGGATTAATGTTAGCTTTATATGAAGGACAAGTCAAATGGTCAACAACTCGTAGATCACAGAAATGACACCAGAGAAGAGAGCACATCAGTATTAGACTGCCTGAGATGGTGAGAGGATTAAAAATGAAAACCAAATGACTTTTGGTATGAGAACAGTATGCTCAAATGTCAAAATGAGTTTAAATATTTTATTAACACCATATTTATTTTTAAAATATTAGCTCGTAAAGTTATAGGATGTGATGCTGCGAAAACAAGTAACAAGAGTACCTTGTTTATAGATACTAAGGACAGAGGCAGCTGTCAGTCATTTCTTTAGCTTATTTAGAAATACTACATTAAACCGATTTCATATTTATAAATTCCTAATCATATATCATTTTTGGGATTTTTTATTGTGGTAAAATGTATCTAACTTAAATTCACCATTTTATCCTTTCTTAAATACATCAATCAGTGGCATTAAGTACAATTACCATGTTGTGTGACTATAACCAGTATCCATTTCCATAAGTTCTTATCCCTTATCTTGATATAAACCAGTGATGACAGGAGGGAGAGAAAATCCAGTGTAGGGTCATGAAAATTATAACTTTCAACTATTTTAGTGAATGCCAAATTAAATTTCCATACTTAACCAATGGTAACTTGGAAGCATTCTAAAAGCCCAACATTTTGATGCGCTAGGAAGTTATGGCCTGTATTTTTCTAATACCTCAAACTGATGAAAAGACTAAGCTATAAATATAATTACTCATGAAGACTGGATAATTAGGGCTCTCTATTTCTAACTTTAAATATGTTTCCCCCACTTGCTTCAAGATACAATTATAATGTGTGTTAGATAAAGGAACAATGTTTATGGCTCTAGGAGCTGCTTCAATAACTAGGAAAGAGCCAGCCCACTCCTTCATTTCCTGCCCCCACCCCCCAGTAGACTGTCTTCTTCCTTGCACTGGAATTGAGCATTGTAAAACACAGACCATGCTGTGCTACACTAAGACCTAAGACTCTCTCCTGCTCCCAGGCATGGGCCTGAGTGGCAGCTGAATAGTCCCCAGTCCTGGGGACTACTCTCACTGCCAGACTCATTTAATAATGAAAGATACCAATTCTCCTATCCTACTACCCAGATCCTTCAGCTCTGGGCTCTAGAGTTAAGCCTCAAGAGATGGACCGGGCTTTAGAAACTACTGTGGAAACTTTTTTTTTTTTTTTTTTGAGACAGAGCCTCAAGCTATCCCCCTGGGTAGAGTGCCATGGCATCACAGCTCACAGCAAACTCCAACTCCTGGGCTCAAGCGAGTCTCCTGCCCTAGCCTCCCAAGTAGCTGGGACCACAGGCGCCCGCCACAACGCCTGGCCATTTTTTGGTTGCAGCCGTCATTGTTGTTTGGCGGGCCCGGGGCTGGGGATTCGAACCCGCCACCTTAGGTGTATGTGGCTGGCACCTTAGCCGCTTGAGCCACAGGCGCGGAGCCGAAACTTTTAAATCAAAACATAATTCACATACATAATGCTCAAAACACAAACAAACTAAGAGAAAGAAACTCATGTCACTACCACCTAGGCCAAAAAATGGACCATTAAAAGCATCTAAGAAGATCTCCTTGTATTTCCTCCCAATCACCATTTCTTCCTCTTCCTCAAAGATTACCACTATTCTAACAGCTAACAGCATGGATGAGTTTTGCCTGTTTTGGGATTCCAGATAAAAGGAACCAAGAGAATTTGTTTTTGTGTGCCTGGCTGCTTCTGCTCAACATCATATTTATGAGATTCATCCATTTTATTATATAGAGATGTAGTTTGTTCATTTTCACTACTGTATACATAGTACCCTACTTTGTGATTATAACAACACTTATTCTTCTATTGTTGATTTGGAGTAGGTTCTTTGTTTGTTTGTTTTTTGAGACAGAATCTCACTCTTGCCCTGGCTAGAGTGCCTTGCCGTCATAGCTCACAGCAACCTCAAATTCCTGGGCTCAAGCAATCCTCTTGCCTCAGCCCCTGAGTAGCTGGTACTACAGGCACCTACCATAATGACCAGCAAGTTTTTCTATTTTTAGTAGAGATGGGTCTTGCTCTTGATCAGGCTGGTTTTCAACTCCTGAACTCAGGTGATCTATGTGCCTCGGTCTCCTAGCAAGTTTCTATTTATTAAGAATAATATTCTATGAACATTCTTCTAAATGTCTTTTGAGAGAATATACGTATTTCTTTTGGAAATTCAACTCCACCTTACAGAGAATTTCTAGGTAACAGTTCATGAATATATTCTAGTATTTAAATATTTAGTAGATACTATCAGACAACTCTCCAAAGTTATTTAACCTATTTACAGTCCCACTAGGAATAAATGAGAATCGACACTTTCTTGATATCCTTTATAGTATTTAGTATTGTCAGTCTTTTAAATATTAGTTATTCTGGTAGATATACTGGGGGTGCCAAAAAAATGCATACACATTATAAACCATCTTGTCAGAAGTAAAATCAATCATTCCCCAAGTTACAAATTGCAGGTAAAATGGACAAACAGAGCATGTCTAGGTACACTTGATCAGTAATGGTACCTTCAATTCAACTACAAAAAGTAATACCCACATAACATCTCTCAAAATGTGCATAAATTTTTTTGGCACTCTCTATATAATACTTTCACTGGAACTTTATATTTACCTGAAGACTAAAAGGTTAAACATCTTTTCAGTTTTTTTCTTTTTTTGCCACCAAGACATCCTCTTTTATGAAATAACCTGTTCAATTCACCTACCATTTTTTTTTGCCTTTCACTCTCTCAGTCAGTGAATAACACACATTTATTTCTCACATGTCTGTAGGCTGGCATTCTCAGATCAGGGTTCAGTGATATCTTCTGATATACAGAAGTTCTTAATTTATCAGTCTTTTACTTAGTGGATAATGTTTTTCCTGTCCTAAGAAATCCTTCTCTACATCAAGGTATTTTCCTATCTTCTACCTAAAAACTTCACTGTTTCAATCTTTTTTTTTGGCCAGGGCTGGGTTTGAACCCACCACCTCTGGCATATGGGGCTGGTACCTTACTCCTTGAGCCACAGGTGCCGCCCTACTGTTTCAATCTTTTACATAAAGATCTACAGACTAATGGGAATTGATTTGTGTGAATGGTTTAGGTAGAAGATCAAAATTAATTTTTTCCAGGACCATTTACTGAAGATATATCTTCTATCCAGTGCCCTTAAGTGCTACCTTTATCTTAATCAAGTACCCATGTATGCTAGGCTGTTTCTATACTCCCTACTTTGCTTATTGGTCTGTTTGCCCATCCTCGTGCCAGTTTCTTACTGTCTTAATTATTGCAGCTTTATAGAAAGTATTGATATTCTGTGGTATTATTCTGTAAGATTATCTTGACTACTCTTGGCCTTCTGCATTTTTATATAACTCTCAGAAGAAATTATCTTTTCAAATTTCCATAAACATTTTGCTTAGGATTTTGATTAGGATTTCTTTTTTTTTTTTTTTTTGAGACAGAGCCTCAAGCTGTCCCCCTGGGTAGAGTGCCATGGCATCACGCTCACAGCAACCTCCAACTCCTGGGCTCAAGCGAGTCTCCTGCCTCAGCCTCCCAAGTAGCTGGGACCACAGGTGCCCGCCACAATGCCCGGCTATTTTTTGGTTGCAGCCATCATTGTTGTCTGGCGGGCCCAGGCTGGATTTGAACCCGCCACCTTAGGTGTATGTGGCTGGCGCCTTAGCCACTTGAGCCACAGGCACCGAGCCTTGATTAGGATTTCACTGATTTAATAGATTAATTTCAGAAGAATGTATAGTTTTAGGTTACTGGATATTCTAATCTAAGACCATGAAATATCTATATATTTAGATCTTTAATGATTCTCAGTATTGTTTTAAGTATTTCATGGAGAAGTCTTGTACAACTTCCATTAGGTTTATTCCTAAGTATTAATGTTTTTTGTGCTACTGTAAAAATAGTTATCAGTAATACCAAAATAGCATCACTTTTTAAAATTTCATTTTGTAATTTTTTTGTATATGTATAATTAATTATCATTTAATGACATTGTACCAATGCAGACCTTACCAAATTCACTTACTAATTTTGAAATTTTATCTGCTTATTCAGATTTTTTACATGTTCATTCAGGTCATCTATGAACAATGACAGTTTCATTTCTTTTTCAGTCTTTATATATTTTCTAATTTATTTTTCTAGCTTTTTCGTACCATCTAGTACCTCTATTACAACACTAAGCAGAAGTGGTGACAGAGGGCATCCTTGTCTTATCCTGATCTCAGAGGAAAAGCTCTTAATATTTTATTTATTTATTTATTTTTAATAAGAATTATTTATTTTTTTGGCAGTTTTTGGCGGGGGCTGGGCTTGAGCCCACCACCTCCGGCATATGGGGCTGGCGCCTTACTCCTTTGAGCCACAGGCACCACCTCTTAATATTTTATTTATTTAAAAAAATGAGTTATTTTTACCGTATGATTTTTAAGACACCAGATTAAGGAGTTGATGCTTTACTTCTAATTTGCTAAGAATTCCTTTTTTAAAAATCATAAATATTACAAAGAATACACAATTTACAGGAGAAAAATAGAAAAAAAGCATAAATGTATATTAGATTTTAAAGATGCTTTTCTCTATTTTGTTAATGTGGTTGACTGATTTTCAAACATCAAGCCCATTTCTGTAATAAACTCTTCTTGGTCTTAATGAATTGCTGTCTGTAAAATGAACTTTTTGTCATTATGAACCATCCTTATTTATTGGTAATACTGCTTTTACTTTAATGTCTGCTTTAATATTTATATAGTGACAACAATTTTTTTTTTTTTTTTTTGAGATAGAGCCTCAAGCTGTCCCCCTGGGTAGAGTGCCATGGCTTCACTGCTCACAGCAACCTCCAACTCCTGGGCTCAAGCGAGTCTCCTGCCTCAGCCTCCCAGGTAGCTGAGACCACAGGCGCCCGCCACAACGCCTGGTTATTGTTTGGTTGCAGCCATTATTGTTGTTTGGTGGGCCCAGGCTGGATTTGAACCCGCCACCTTAGGTGTATGTGGCTGGCGCCTTAGCCACTTGAGCCAAAGGCGCCGAGTCGACAATAATTTTTTTAAAGGTAGTTTAGAATGGAATTTTTTTCTTTTTATTTCCTATACTTTTGTATTCTTGTATATTAGATATGTTCCTCAAAAGCATCAGAAAGTTTTAAGAAAACGCTCCCACTGGGCAGGGCCTCTGGCTCAAAGGAGTGGGGCGCTGGCCCCATATGCCAGAGGTAGCAAGTTCAAACCCAGCCCTGGCCAAAAACTGCAAAAAAAAAAAAAGAAAACGTTCCCACTAATCTTATCTTAAAAAATAAAATATAGGCTCAGGGTGAAGGAATGGTCATTTATATTTCAGGCAAATAGAAGTCAGAAAAAAGCAGGTATTGCAATTTTATTTGCAGGTACAATAGGCTTTAAACCAACAAAAGTAAGGAAAGATATAAAGATGGTCTTCTTCATATCTGTTAAGGGTAACACTCAACATGATGAAATTTCAATTATTAACATTATGCACCCAACCAGAATGTGCTTCAATTTATAAGAGAGACTCTAAGAGACACGAGCAACCTGATTTCCTCCAGCACCATAGTAGTTGGAGATTTTAACACTCCTTTGGCAGTGTTGGATAGATCCTCCAATAAGAAGCTAAGCAAAGACATTTTAGACTTAAAGTGAACCACTGAACAACTGGATTTAACAGACATCTACAGAACATTTCATCCTAATAAAACTGAATGCACATTCTTCTCATCAGCCCATGAAACATCCTCCAAAATTGATCACATCTTAGGTCACAAGTCTAACCTCAGCAAATTTCAAAGAATAGAAATTATTCCTTACATGTTCTAGGACCATCATGGAATAGAAGTTGAACTCGGTAACAACAGGAATCTGCATACTCATACAAAAACAAGGAAACTATATAACCTTATGCTGAATGATGGCTGGGTCATAGATGAGATTAAGAAGGAAATTACCAAATTTTTGGAACAAAATGATAATGAAGACATGAACTATCAGAACCTCTGGGATACTGCAAAGGCAGTCCTAAGAGGGAAATTTATAGCACTGCAAGCCTTCCTCAAGAGAATGGAAAGAGGCTCGGTGCCTATAGCTCAACTGGCTAAGATGCCAGCCACATACACCTAAGGTGGCGGGTTAGAATCCCCAGCCCGGACCCGCCAAACAACAATGACAGCTGCAACCAAAAAAAAAAATAGCTGGGCGTTGTGGCGGGTGCCTGTGGTCCCAGCTACTTGGGAGGCGGAGGCAGGAGACTTGCTTGAGCCCAGGAGTTAGAAGTTGCTGTGAGCTATAATGCCATGGCACTCTACCCATGGGGACAGCTTGAGGCTCTGTCTCAAAAAAAAAAAAAAAAAAAAGAGAGAACGGAAAGAGAGGAAGTTAAAACTTAATGGGACATCTCAAGGAAGAACATTCCAATCCCAAACCCAGGAGAAGAAAAGAAATAACCAAAATTAGCAGAATTAAATGAAACTGAAAACAAAAGGATTATACAACAGATCAATAAATTAAAAAGTTGGCTTTTGAAAAGGTCAATAAAATAGATAAACTCTTCACTAACCTGACCAGGAAAAAAAGAGTAAAATCTCTAATTTCCTCAATCAGAAATGGCAAAGATGAAATAACAACAGACTCTACAGAAATTTAAAAAATCCTTAATGGGCGGCACCTGTGGCTTAAAGGAGGGGGGCATGGGCCCCATATGCTGGAGGTGGCGGGTTCAAACCCAGCCCTGGCCAAAAACTATAAAAATTGCAAAAAAAAAAATCCTTAATGAATATTACAAGATACTTTATTCTCAGAAATACGAAAATGTGAAAGAAATGGACCAATACTTGGAAGCACACCACCTTCCTAGACTTAGCCAGAATGAAGTGGAAATGTTGAACAGGCCTATATCAAGTTCTGAAATAGCATCAACTATACAAAATCTCCCTAAAAGGAAAAGCCTGGGACCAGATGGTTTCACATCAGAATTCTACCAAACCTTTAAAGAGGAGCTAATACCTATATTACTTAACCTTTTCTAAAATACAGAAAAGGAAGGAATACTGCCCAACACATTCTATGAAGCTAACATCACCCTGATCCCCAAACCAGGCAAAGACCCAACAAGAAAAGAAAATTACAGACCAATATCACTAATGAATATTGATGGAAAAATATTTAACAAGATCCTAGCAAACAGAATCCAGCAACACATCAAATAAATTATACACCATGATCAAGTGGGTTTTATCCCAGGGTTTCAAGGCTGGTTCAATATACATAAATCTATAAATATAATTCATCACATAAACAAAATAAAAAACAAAGACCCTATGATTCTCTCAATTGATGCAGAAAAGCTTTTGATAATATCCAGCATCCCTTCATGATCAGAACACTTAAGAAAATTGGTATAGAAGGGACATTTCTTAAACAGATAGAGGCCATCTACAGCAAACCCACAGCCAATATTATATTGAATGGAGTTAAAATGAAATCATTTCCACTCAGATCAGGAATCAGGCAAGGTTGCCCATTGTCTCCACCTCCACTGTTTTTTATTATTACAATGTTATATTACAATGTTGTAACAGAAGTCTGCAATTAGGCAAGAAAAGGCAATCAAGGGTATCCATATAGGGTAAGAGGAGATCAAACTTTCAGTCTTTGCAGATGATATGATAGTATATCTGGAAAACACCAGGAATTCTACTACAAAACTCTTAGAAGTGATCAAGGAATACAGCAGCATCTCAGGTTACAAAATCAACACTCATAAATCTGTAGCTTTTCTATATACCAACA
>NW_003852396.1:39131109-39162772 GCF_000181295.1 Otolemur garnettii
AAGAAGATGAAATATTTGGGAGTTTACCTAACAAAGGACGTGAAAGATCTCTATAAAGACAACTATGAAACTCTAAGAAAAGAAATAGCTGAAAATGTTAACAAATGGAAAAACATACCATGTTCATGGCTAGGAAGAATCAACATTGTTAAAATGTCCATGTTACCCAAAGCAATATACAATTTTAATGCAATCCCTATTAAAGCTCTACTGTCATACTTTAAAGGTCTTGAAAAAATAATATTTTGTTTTATATGGAATCAGAAGAAACCTCGAATAGCCAGGACATTATTCAGAAATAAAAAGAAAGCAGGAGGAATCACGCTACCAGACCCCAGACTATACTATAAATTGACAGTGATCAAAACAGCATGGTACTGGCAGAAAAACAGAGAGGTAGATGTATGGAACAGAATAGAGAACCAAGAGATGAACCTGGCTACTTACCATTATTTGATCTTTGATAGGCCAATTGAAAACATTCAGTGGGGAAAAGATTTCCTATTTAACAAATGGTGCTGGGTGAACTGGCTGGTGACCTGTAGAAGCCTGAACCTGGACCCACACCTTTCATCATTAACCAAGATAGACACTCATTGGAGTAAAGATTTAAACTTAAGACATGAAACCATAAAAATACTAGAAGAAAGTACAGGGAAAACACTTGAAGAAATCGGCCTGGGTGAATATTTTATGAGGAAAACCCCCTGGGCAACTGAAGCAACACCAAAAATATATTACTGGGATCTGATCAAACTAAAAAGCTTCTGCACAGCCAAGAACACAGTAAGTAAAGCAAGCAGACAACCCTCAGAATGGGAGAAAATATGTGCAAGTTATATCTCTGACAAAGATTTAAAAACCAGAATCCACAGAGAACTCAAACGTATTAGCAAGAAAAGAACAAGTGATCCCATGTCAGGGTAGACAAGGGATTTGAAGAGAAACTTCTCTGAAGAAGACAGGTGCATGGCCTACAGACAGATGAAAAAATGCTCATTATCCTTAATCATCAGAGAAATGCATATCAAAACCACTTTGAGATATCATTTAACTCCAGTAAGATTAGCCCACATCACAAAATCCTAAAATCACAGATGTTGGCATGAATGCGGAGAAAAGGGAACACTTCTGCACTGTTGGTGGGAATGCAAACTAATACCTTTCTTTTGGAAAGATGTTTAGAGATCACTTAGGGATCTAAAAATAGACCTGTCATTCGACCCTACAATTCCTCTACTAGGTATATATGCAGAAGACCAAAAATCACTTTATAACGAAGATATTTGCCCCAGAATGTTTATTGCTGCCCAATTCATAATTGCTAAGTCATGGAATAAGCCCAAGTGCCCAGTGACCCACAATTAATAAATTGTGGCATATGTACACCATGGAATATTATGCAGCCTTAAAAAAAGATGGAGACTTTACGTCTTTCATGTTTACATGGATGGAGCTGGAACATATTATTCTTAGCAAAGTATCTGAAGAATGAAAGAAAAAGTATCCAATGTACTCAGTCCTACCATGAAACCAATTTATAGGTTCATATGAAAGCTATAACCCAATTATAGCCCAAGAAAAAGGGGAAAGGGGAGAGGGAGAGGGAGAGGAGGGGTGAGGATAAATGGAGGGAGAGTAATTGGTGGGACCATACCTACAGTGCATCTTACAATGGTACATGTTAAATTTACTAAGTGTAGAATATAAATGTCTTAAAACAATAACTAAGAGAATGTGGTGAAGGCTATGTTAACCAGTTTGATGAAAATACTTCAAATTGTATATAAAACCAGCACATGTACCCCATGATTGCATTAATGTACACAGCTATGATTTAATTAAAATAACTAACTAAATAAATAAGCAAAAAAAGAAAACCCTCCCAAACCCTAATAGTCTCTTTTTTTGAATTGGAGCATTTGGTCAATTTATAATTAACAAAATTACTTATATATCTAACTTTAAATCTTACTACTTTGTATCTAATTTGTTTGTTCTACATTCCTTTTTCTCCCCTTTCTTGCCTTCTTTTGGATTTTTAAAAACTATTCCATTTCCTTCCTTCTAATAGTTTAATGGATATATACTATTTCATACCACCATAAATGCTGGTATGAATGTTCGTTTTTTGTTTTGGAGACAGGCTCACTTGGTCACCCTGGATAGAGTGCCATGGTGTCATAGCTCATAGCAACCTCAAATTAGGCTCAAGAGCTCCTCTTGCCTCAGCCCCTTGAGTAGGTGAGACCACAGGCACCCACCACGACATTTGGCTAGTTTTTCTATTTTCAGTAGAGTCAGGGTCTCACTCTTGCTCAGGCTGCTCTTGAACTCCTAAGTTCATGCAATTCACCCACCTGGGCCTTCCAGAGTGCTAGGATTACAGGTGTGAGCCACTGCGCCTGGCCCGGTAAAAATGTTCTAATAACCTATTAAACTTTTGTTTCTGACAGACTGAAATGATAAATGGGATCTGTTTTCTTACTGGAAAATATAATTTTGATAGCAAGCTTCTCAAACAGCAGGACATCATACTTGGACATGACTTATGTTTATCTTTAAAGATAGTTTAGTCAGAATGACAGAGAATCTCAGAAATATTACTACATACTCAGAGTCCCACTCTTTCATACAAAGTGCTCATTTGGCCATAGCTCAGATTATATTCCTAACTTGTTCCTTAAGTCTCATGTTGGTATTTATAAACCTAAATTGCCATTTAAAATGACATTTCTAATTCTTCAAGAACAGTAGGATTGAAACTAACCGTAACATTAAGACAACTTTATAAAATATGTACAAGGTTTATAATTTACAAAGTGCTTTCAGAGCTATTTAATCAAATCAGGAATTTGTAAATGTAAAGAAAACAACTTACTAGGAGATAAAAATGTCTAAACTTAGGTATGTTGAAAATGTAGTTTTGGGAAAATATGTATTTACATACAGTGAAGCATGGAATAGGGCATAACGTGTGAAAAACAGTGAGAGAGGACAAGTATACAAAAAAGAAGAATGTGTTCAGTTACATTCTTTAAGTAATATTCCCCTTAAAATATTCTAATTAGACAGCATTAGTAAGCCCCGGCTACCCCTGGGTCATTCTTTTCCTTACTGGTGGCTTTGGGGCAGAGTGAGTTGTTACAGAGACCCTATGGCTCATGAACTGAAAATATTTACTATCTGGACTTTTACAGAAAGAGTTAGTTTGTGGATCCTATTCCTTCTTCAAGTTATCTTCAGGCTGCTAGAAAAGAGGCAACTAGGAAGAGAAAGACACATAAGAGAAATTCATAAAGGGACAAAAACTTTACCTTTCACCCTCTGACCTGACCCAGTAGAGGTAACTTTTTAGTGACGTCATTGTGTCTCCTGACAATGCCAATGAGATGTTAACAGCCCACTGAAGATTTATATGGAAAGAACGGAAGTCTCTTTTTGGAGTCCACTGACGCACTTACCTCCGGCACAGTGAGTACATCCTGTTGGAGGCAGTGATTCGAAAATACTCTGGTTTTGAGCGGGAAGAGCTTCCACTTATGGTTCCTAAACCTAAACGCTGATAGTCTCTGAAACAAGCTTTTTCCACTAACTGTTCCATTGTAGACTTCTCTGAGGCCTTCAGGGTGGTGCTTGTGGGGAGTTCACTATCATCTGAAACTGGGATGGCAGAGACATATTTTGAAGAAATTATTATCTTAAAGTGTAGGATCAAAAACTTTGAAGATGATCCTTAAACTAAGGGTTTTATTAGGATTATAGATATTATTTATGTATATTATAAACTAAATCATGTAACTTTCATGCGGAATCATACTCACATAAATGTAAGTTAAAATGTAAGTTACAAATAGTTAAGAAATGAAATATCAGTAATTTAACTCAAAAATGTCAGGAAAATAATATAATTTAAATTCTTCTTAAGAAACAGTATAATTTTAAATTTCATTACCTATATTTTTCTGTTTCATTCAGGCTTGCCTAGTAATGCTATACTGCAAGGATTTCTATTTAGGACTCCACAAAAACACCCACACTTGGTCAGAAGCTAACCTGTCAGTAAAATTTACCTTTAATAGGATCACTATGCAAATTCATCATCCAGGTTTCAGTTTACTTTTCAGGGCATGAACTTTTATTAGAAATTTCTGGATTAATCAGAAATTTACTAGATTTCCTTAGAGAAGCATACAGGAGTTATACTTTTATTCCTGGAAATATTTTTATTAGAGGATGTTGTAGACATGGGAAACTCCCTCACAGTTTCAGAATCACAGGTTACAGAATCTTTTAAGATTCTGGATGTGGAAGGATTTACTCAATAACCAAGATTTTTAGGGAGAATTTTTTTTAAAAGCACATTCCTAATTAGTATTGCATTTTTTTTTTTTTTTTTTTAAGATAGAGACTCACTATGGCACCCTCAATAGAGTGCCATGGAGTCACAGTTTACAGCAACCTCAAACTCTTGGGCTTAAGCTATTCTCTTGTCTCACCCTTCCAAGTACCTGGGACTACAGGGACCCGCCACAACACCCGGCTACTTTCTTTTCTTTTTTTGGTTGTAGTTGTCATTGTTGTTTGGTAGGCCTGTGATAGATTTGAACCCGCCAGCTTTGGTGTATGTGGCTGGCACCTTAGCTGCCGAGTCTGCACCTGGTTATTTTTTTTATTGCAGTTGTTATTGTTGTTTAGTTGGCCTGGCCTGAGTTTGAACCCACCAGCCTGGGTGTATGTGGCTGGCACTGTAACCACTAGGCGCATGCTACAGGTGCCAAGCCTGCATGTTCTAACTTAAAAAAAAAAATTCCATGTTAAAAACAGTCCTAATTTACTTTCCTATTTATTTTTAAAGAAAAGTCAAAACAAGTTTTCAAAGATTTTGGAAATAAAAAATGTATTAAAAGCACTAATGTATAAGGGAAAGATATGGCCTTCCCTCTTCCATTAACATTAAAAAAATAAAAAAAGCTTGTCCATTTATTTATTTAGAGAAACAGTCTCACCCTGTCACCCTGGGTAGAGTGCTGTGGCATCACCATAGCTCACAGCGCCCTTAACCTCCTGGGCTTAAGTTATCCTCTTGCCTCATTCTCCCAAGCAGCTGGGACCACAGGAGTGTGCCCTAACAGCCAGCCAGTTTTTCTATTTTTTAGTATAGATGGAATCTCGCCCCTGACCAGGCTGGCCCCAAACCCCTGAACCCAAGCAATCCATCCACCTTGGCCTCCCAGAATGCCAGGATTACAGGTGTGAGCCACCCTGTCTGGCTTGTCTCTTTAAATATAAGACCTTGTCTTTCAGTTTGTGAACTTCACAAAGTAATTTAATCAGGTATTGATTATGTGTTGGTATTTTATTTTTAGAGGAGCAAAGAACATTATGTAATTTGGTGAAAAAACAGGTTTTGATCCATGAAGTAATAAAAATACTGAGTTAGAGAAGTCAAGAGTGATAGGGAGCAGTAATATTTTTATGGATTTACATATGACTAGGAGGAGGCCAGAGTTCCAACAAATGGTCATTTCAGTAATGTGATGATGGGTATTTTCATTCCCCCAGAGGCAAGTCTGTATGTACACATTCTCTCTCAGGGCATGCATACATACATAAAAAATTACAAGAAGTTCTTTATTCCAGGAAACAGAAATGGAGACCAGTCACAGCTCTCTGTAAAAATGAAGATCTATCTATCTATCTATCTATCTATGGCAGAGTCTCATTTTGTCACCCTTAGGAGAGTGCTACGGTATTATAGCTCATAGCAACCTCAAACTCTTGGGCTCAAGAAATCCTTTTTTCTCAGACTCTCAGATAGCTGGGACTACAGGTGCCTTTCACACTGCCTGGCTATTTTTAGAGATGGAGTCTTGCTCTAGCTCAGGATGGTCTTGAACTTCTGAGCTCAGGCAATCCACCTGCCTCGGCCTCCCAGCGTGCTAGGATTATAGGTGTGAGCCACTGTACCCAGCCCCAGTTTTTTTTTTTTTAATTATTGTTCTTAGTAGTAGTAGTGGTATAATCACTGGGGATTGATTCAAGATCCTAAGAAGGAAAAGGGTATAATGTCATTCTGCATCCCATTACTTCAGATTCTCTGTAGTGTGAATTCCACAGCATACTTGATACTAGGTTAAGAATAGGAAATAATTACTCAACAAGAAATTTTGCTACTGATTTTATGGCTCTATTTTCCCAATCTAGAGGTTCCTTAGCTGCCCCAATTGTGTTCTTTTAAATATTGAGGAGGTATTTTTTTCTTATCATCAAGAATTCCTTAGGTCCTCCATTTTGATTAAGAGCACCAACGGTGTTCTTACCAAAACTCCAAATCTTTGACTTTGAATATCTGTTCTTATTCTATAAGAGTAAGATAGAGGGAACTACCTTATACCTAAATTTCCTATGCAGTAGGGTCTCTTTCTCCCTTTAATGAGATCCACATAATATCAGCCAATCAGCTATATTGAATTTAGTAAAGTATAATTTAACAAAATCTCATCTGAACAATGGAATATTGGGAAAATAATTTTTTTTCCAGTTCTGAGAGACTGGTAAGTGCTTCTAATCTTCTCATGAAATCTAGGCTTTTGTGAGTAAAGGTTTAAGTGCAACTACATCTTAGTCTCTTATTCATTTAAGAATAAAATTGACTCATGAAGAAAAAATGAGTTCTCACATACCAGATATGTCATCTTCTTCATTCCATCCAAGACGATTTACTCTTTCTTCCACAATTGTCCCTGTCTTCCTCTTCAATAAATATTGTCGCCCAATTGTCATTTTTCCTGCCCTTTTGGCACCTTTTACAATTGTTTTTGAGAAGGTGCTACAAGTCATAAAACCAAAGAGAATATCAATTTAATATGAAGATACCACTTATATTTTTGACACCTATATGACTCACATGGTTTCTTCTCCATTTCCATAGCTACAAGTATTGTCCAGACTTTCATTAAGGCTTTTCTTCTTCTTTATCTTTTTTTTGAGACAGGGTCTTGCTCTGTTGCCCAGGCTAGAGTGCAGTGGCCTCACCATTGGTCACTGTACCCTCATACTTCTGGGCTCAAGTAATCCTCTGCTTCAGCCTCCCAAGTAGCTAGGACTATAGGTGACTGCCACTGTGTCTGGCTAATTTTGTCTACTTTTAGTAGAGACAGCATCTTGTTCTTGCTCAGGCTAAGCCTTCCTTCTTTAGATTCACTTTTGGTTTTTTTTGAGACAGAGTCTCAGGCTGTTGCCCTGGGTAGAGTACTGTGGCATCATCACTCATAGCAACCTCCAACTCTTGGGCTCAAGTGATCCTCTTGCCTCAGATTTTTCTATTTTTAGTAGAGCTGGGGGTCTTGATTTTTGCTCAGGCTGGTCTCGAACTCGTGAGCTCAAGCAATCCACCCACCTCGGCCTCCCAGAGTGTTAAAATTACAGGCGTGACCCACTGCACCTGGCCTTTAGATCACTTTTGATGTGGCAGTGGACTGATATCCTATAAAATACCATTGTCATCAGGACACTACTGTAGGCAAAAAAAGTGCAAAAAAAACTAAAGTGGGACACAAACTACTCATCACCACCAATCTAATCATGGCTTGCCTTTTGGGTCAAGCCTCTCCTATGACCCACTCTGGTTATCCCACCAGAGTTGCCGCAAAGCATGCATGTAGAAGTCGTTCTACATGGAAAGCCAGCCTGCCCCCTTTTCTGCTAATTCAAATTCTCTTTCCAGCACCTCACTGGCCTTTCTTGGAGATGATATGACCATTATAGCTGGGAACAACTTAACTTACTTCTTAAATGTTTTAAGAGTGTATATGTGTTGTCTTGCCTCTAAATAGCTATAAACTTTTTGAGGGATAGAAGAAGAACAATATAATTTCCCTTTCGAGAGGAAGAAAATAAGAAATCAGAAATTTGAGTATCCTTTTGAGAATTAGCTTTATTTATTTATTTATTTTTTGTAGAGACAGAGTCTCACTTTGTTGCCCTGAGTAGAGTGCTGTGGCATCACATAGCTCACAGCAATTTCCAACTCCTGGGCTTAGGCAATTCTCTTGCCTCAGCCTCCCAAGTATTTGGGACTACAGGTGCCCACCACAATGCCCGGCTATTTTTTGGTTGCAATTTGGCCAGGTTTGAATCCATCATCCTTGGTACATGGGGCTGGCGCCCTACCCACTGAACAACAGGCGCTGCCGTGAGAATTAGCTTTAATTAAAGGGAAACTAGAATGTAAATCACTTGGACTTAAAAGTACTTTATTTATTCAAATAGTTTACCTTTCTTGCTGATAGAAAATCTAGCGACAGACTATTTACAATCCAGAGAATTAAACAAAGAATCTATTTCCTGACTAAGCAGATGGAGGTGAAGATTTTGAGTAAGATTGTTCTAGATTATGTTCTTCTCTACTATTTTTACTATCATTTAGTAAAAAGTGATACGGATTCTCTTGACTTAATAGTTTGACCACACCTTCTTTAGTCATCTCTAATGTAAACCTGAAGGTTATGAGACAAGTTTTAGATAACTGTTGGGAATCACAAAATATTGATATTTCCTAAGTTAAACCTATTGTAAATCACTTTAGGTATAACTTAAAGTCTACAGTATTTCTTAATTTTTTTCCCAGTTAAAGTTTTATTCTTTGTTTCACATACTTAAGGCAATTCGTATCATTTTGAAATTGTTATGTCTCTGTTGCTCTGCTCTGTAAGCAGCTGATGCTACAGTTTGATACAGATACATATTTCTGAAACTAATATAAATGTACAGGTTTCTGATAGTCTCTAAACCTACAGTACCATACACAGATGTCTTTCTTCCATTAACAGCTGGGATGACAAATATCACAGGCTCTTCTATGGCCCTACAGTGCTAAAAGAAGATGCCTGGCTCACTGCTATAAATCCCGAGGAAGCGTCAAGCTTTGGTATATCATATCTGGATATTCATGGTCTCCTTCACTTACCAGGTAAGGCTAGCTCTGCAACTAGAAATGACGTACTGTCTGCAACCTCAAATCTTCTATAATCCTCCATCTACCCCACTTTTGGGCCTTTTCTCCAAAGTCTGCAAAGGTTTCCCTAATAATTTGGGAGATGTCTAAATTCTACATGATTAATGGTGAATGAGTTGAAATTTCATTCCCTATATTTTATGGCTTGTGGACGATAATTTAAAATAACTGTTATTTTGTAATAACTGAAATTTAAAAGTTTCAATATAAATTTCTAAAAATTTTCATCAGAAAATAGAGTTCATACTAAAGAAATACAACAATTAAATGCAATGCTTGATCCTGGGTTAGATCCTGGACTAGGCCAAAAAAAAGTAAGCTACAAAGGATCATTAGCACAATTTGAATATAGACTTTGGGTCAGGTAAGAGTGTTATATCAATTAAATTTCCTGGTTTTGATTACTAAACTGTAGTTATATATAAGATAATGTCTCTGATCTAAGAATAAAGGTATGTTTTATATATAATTCAAATAGCTCAGGGGGAAATAATATATATAATATATATTATCATATATAAAATATATAACTATTATATATATATAAGATATATATATAAAAGAGAAAGAGAGAATGATAAGACATATGGCCCAAAATAGAGACCATTGGTGAACTGGGGTAAAGGATAAATAAGAACTCTTTGTATTACTGTTGTAAATTTTCTGTAAGTTTGAAATTTCTCAAAATAAACAGTTACCAAAAATAAAGGTGGAGGATAAAGGCTTCTGTTTCTAGATTAAAGCAAAACTCTTAGGCCTGGGTATGGATAAAACCTGAAGGGATTGCTCAAAAGCATTTAAAAAAGTAATCAACATGGGAAAAAGAGAAAATAGAATTTCATATTCTAAAAAATAAATTGTGAGCAATGGACCTGATAATCAAAGCTTTTGTCAGCTTTACGTTTCTGAAACTCATTACCTATATCAATGTTGCTCTTCTATAACTTTATGAGCTTGGCTCAACAGGCTTGACAGGAGGCTAACAAAAAGAGCAATTACGTACTTCTTGACACAAAGGATAAGATAAGTCACTTCCTATGACAATCTGTTATGAGTTAATAAACTTGTCTTTCATCTTACCGAAAAGAAGTGTTCTTTTCCTTCTGTTTTGGTAAAATTATTTGTGGAGTAGTTTGTCCAGCAGCAAAAGCAAAGGTACTGAAAATAGACTGAGGATAACGGAACTTCATCAATTGTTTCTTAAAGATCTCTACTACCTCTGGACTCACTTCTTCATCAAAGGCTACTTTAATCAACTAGAGACAAAAGAGATTAAACACACAATATGCATTAAGGACTTCTAGACAACCCCCCCCCCAATAATAAAACATAATAACACTAAATGGCAAGACTTTTGGAATGAAAGGAATTTGGATAACATGTAATACAGTTTTTTAATTTTAAAAATATAAAAGTGAGGCTCAAAAAGATTTACTTGTTGCAGATGGTTAGTTGGCAAGGAAAATTACTTATCTTGAAGTCAGATTTTTTTAAGACTATGTGTTTTACGATAGGATCAGCAACTAACTTGTAGTGGATAAACTAGCAAACATGCCCTTCTCATTTCTCAACTGATGGTTCTAGATGGGATATTTGGCCTAAAAAGGTCTCTTCCTACCCAGACATACACCAAATGTAGGAAGAAAAAAATCAGTTAACTAAAATCCTATTAGTATCGTCAGGAAGTATTTAAGCGCAGAGTTCTTTCATACTTGGAACAGCAAGGGTCATGACCCCTTTGTAACAATGAAAATACATCGTGGCATTAGGAAGGTTGAGAACCACTGTGATAGAAGGTCTGGAACCTAAGGCTCAGCAGCCTCACATTTCACACAGCATAAGAGCTACTGGGGAGGGCTCCTTCACTGGAAGAAATGAGGCAAGAATTGGAATCCTTAGAAATCTGAGAAGTTAGGGACAGGGTATGAAGTATAGGCAAAGCAAAAACTGAGAATTTTTAAATAAGAGAAAAACTAAGAAAATGTCACTTCTTATAGGGTCTAGTTTGCATTGGTAATTCCATGAGTTCTGATATGTTCAGAGGCCCCTAGAAAACCCTTTGCCTTGTCAGGGGTTATGCAGTTAGTGCCATGAGCACTCTAGCCTTAGCTGTCCTTTTTACCTTCTCTACAGAAAAGCCATAGGACATTTCCTTCTGAAACAGATGCCAAGATAATTTCATTTATCTAAAGGCTTTATCAAACAGGGGTTCAGGTATAGCTTGGCAGACAACAAAGCCAATTATGTGTCTGAGTTTCTAAGATCACTAAATACTGATAATCGGTTGGTACTGAGTTGACTAAGATGCTCATGAAATGAGGGATTAAATCCAAGAACGTCCATGAGTTTACTCAGCTGAAGATTACCCTCTTAGACTCTCTGATCTCCTCATTGTCATCTTCTAACTTCTGACCACATAACTACAAAAGATGGCCACAAGATTATTAGATTTTTGAAAAATCTGAATAGTAAAAGAATGGCTTCCTTTTTTAATACCTGAAAAGATGCTGATGTGATCTGCAGTCCTTCCTGCATATTCTGCTGCAGCTGGTTCTGCATTGTAATCTTCTTCTCCTTGGTGATGGAGGCAATGGGAAAGCTCCGAACCACTGTCTGCTCACCAACTACAGAAAGACAGGACACAGGCTCAGCACCAGCACTTTATAGCTCACTCTTAGAGTCTCTGCGGCTTGTATGAGCATCTAGAGAGGAAATGCCTGGGAGTGCAGTGAGAGAAAATGCCACGATTCTAGAATCTCATTCATTAGTTTTACTGCATGGTAAAGCCCTTCCTGAGACACAACCCTTTCCTAGAGTGAAGGGACTGTCACAGCCTGCCTGCCTTCATTCTTTCTCTCCAACTTGCTTTGTGCCAGAAAATATCATCTAGTATAAGGCAGTCTTATAGGAAAAGAGGTTTTATACAGAAAAAAGAAATATTCCTTGCATGTTGAAAAGTCATCTAAGATATTTAATGTAAGGATAAAGCAAAAGAGAACAGGTTTTAAAAGTTTGTTTCCATATCAGGTAAAAGATGCTGTGAGGTGTATAAGTCAGGACTATAGTGCTGAACTTAGGCCCAAGATTTTTAGGAGTTCGTAACATTTTTTGGGGGGAGGGCAGGGTCTCACTCTGTTGCCCAAGTTGGAGTGCAATAGCATCATCATAGCTCACTGCAACCTTAAACTCTTAGGTTCCAGCAATGCTCCTGCCTTGGTCTTCCAAGGAGCTGGGACTAGAGGCACGCATCAGCACCTGTGGCTAATTTTTCAATTTTTTTTTTTTTTGTAGAGACAGGGTTTTATTGTGTTGCTTAGGCTGGTTTCAAACTCAAATCCTGGCCTCAAGCACTCCTTTGGCCTCCTAAAATGCTGGGATTTACAGTCATGAGCCACCACACCTGGCTGATTTTAACTATTAAAGCAAGAATAAGAAAATATAAATAATTATTTATCAACTACCTGAGGTTATTTACTATTTACCTAGTAAAAAGGCAGGGCACACAAAGCTTCCTTTGGAGAGCTTCCAGTTTCCCAGGGCAGGAGAGACACATGCAGAATATAGTAACATGTGGTCAGCTCCCAGCTTTGAGGGAAGAGAGTACAGTGATTTAAATATTTCAGAAAAGCAGGTTTCTGCATGCTAGATGGACAGAAAAGGATTTCTAGAAGAAGAAGGACGGTGAGCTTTGGAGCAAGTATAGTATTTGAATCTGCAGAGGGGAAGAGGAGGAGAGTTTTAGACAGCGGTACACATAACATAATAGGAATTGCAATAAATAAGGCCTCAAAGCTAGTAAGCTGGGGTGTGTGGGGAGGGTGGTTTGAACTAGGTTTATCTGACTTAAGAGCTCACACATTTATTACCATCAGAATTCCTTGTTCCCTGCATCTGTCAATTCCTAATCTGGAAAATTTTAACTATCCTCTTACATCAAGCTCATATCCAGAAGCTAAGCACAGTCAGGATATATATAGGATTTGAGAACTAGGATGTATTAAACAGCCTATGCTTATGTAAAACATATAAAACTATCAGATTTCTATATGTCATTAAAGGAGAAATTTTTAATTAGAAATTTAAGAAGCAATAAATAGCAAATAAGAGGATTTTCTTTTATAAAAATTATTTTCCTAAAAAGTACAACTAGCTTGGGCAGTGCCTGTGGCTCAAAGGAGTAGGGCGCCAGCCCCATATACTGGAGGTGGTGGGTTCAAACCTGGCCCTGGCCAAAAAAAAACTGCAAAAAAAAGTACAACTAGCCAACATTTGAAAGAAAAAAAACAAGAGGATATGGATTTCACACTGAGCATGTCAATTCCCTTAAAAGAAATAATTTATAGCAATTTAAATGACTACATAAGTATCTCATGTTTATATGTACAAAATGTATATTTATGGTCATAAATCTCATAAAAGCCCTACTTACTACAAAAAAACTGCAAGTATTATATATTTAGTTTCTTTTAAAGGTATTTTGTTTTCAGGCTTGGTGCCCAGGCTCAGTGGTTAGGGCACTGGCCACATACACCGAGGCTGGCAGGTTCAAACCGGCCCAGGCCTGCTAAACAACAACGACAACAACAATTAAAGAAATAGCTGGGTGTTGTGGTGGGCACCTATAGTCCCAACTACTTGGGAGGCTGAAGCAAGATAATAGCTTTAAGCCCAAGAGTTTGAGGTTGCTGTGAGCTGTGATGCCACAGCACTCTACCAAGGGTGACAGTAAAAGTATTTTATTTTCAAATACAAATATAATTTATGTACAGAGAAGGAGATGGCTTCTTATGACAGGAGAAGGCTGAGATTTTGCTGTTTTTCACTTTTTAAAAAAAGCACAACTATTCCTATGAATTCATTATTCTTTATGAAATTTATGAAGTTTTTGCTTAAGCAAAAGCAACTTTTTGGTAAGCACTCTTTTGTAACTGCAATCTTGATTGTGTTCAGCCCAGGAATCACACAACTGTTAAGATTTTAAAGACAATACATTTTATACATCTGCATTCCATCGTCCAGTAAAATGCATAGCCATAGTACATACTCATTTAATGCTACTGAATAAATAATTTCAGAGGAAAAGGAACTTTAGTGATCATTTAGCCCACTGGTTTTCAATCCTCATTACAGGGCACTTGTGGGCTTGAGAAATATACTAATACCCCATTCCTACTGCTTTAGATTCTAATTCAGCTGTTTGAGAGGTGAGCCCAGAAATTGGTATTGTTTTTAAGGTTCCCAGCTAATTCACATATGCAGCTAAGGTTGAAAACCACTCAACTTTATCAGCAGAATTCTTGAATTATCACCAATGAAAGCCCAATTCTCTTATTTTATAAAAGAGGAAAATGAAGTCCACAGAGGTTTGGTGACTTAAGTCATCAAGACTGGTCAATAGCAGTCCAAATCTGAACTTTATGACGTGGACTACAATAGTTTTGACCAAAACCTTATGTGCTTTCCCTAACAGTGAGGATATTTTATAGAGAGATTACAGTGAATTTAAGATAATGCATATTGTTTTTTGAATAGGGCATGTTATTTCTAATACAGAAGATTGTATAGAATAGTAGAAGTTATGGGAGTTTGGTGAATGGAAGAGAAGTCATCTGCTAAGAGGGAAGTAGGGTTAGCTGAAATGGATTAAGAAGGAAGTAGGATTAGTGATGCTTCGCATATTCTTCCACAAGAGGGATCATGTGTCTGGAAGACCTTAGCCTTACAATTAACTACAGGACTCAGAAGCTGGGGCACATCAGCAGGGGACATACGTAGGGATTAGATACAGCAAATATCCCTAGGTTTTAACACTCTGCCTCACAAAATTATTTCAGCAAATGAACCCTTGATTTATTGTTTAGAAGATACTTTTTATTCTTCAGGTAAAAATGTATGACCCAGAGTATCATTAGCTTTGACAGACAAAAGGATCCCCTGCAAATACCTGTGTGGCAAAAAGCTTACTTTGGATTTGAAATCATCTCCAAATTACTGCACACACAATGAATCAAAACTTCATCTGCCACACAGATACCTTCTGATGGCGTATCATGAGTCATACCTAGCTGATCATGGGGAGTCCCTCTGAAGAGAATTCTGTATGTGGTGAGGAACAAGGCTCCTTCTGCTGGCAGGAGCTGAGGCCCTCCAAGAAGACCTCCAGTAGCTTCTTCTCTTCCATCAGGATCCAGAAGGACTCGAAGACCTTCACAAACAATTTCTTCTCCTGGTAGCAGAGCAGGTCTAAGAATCTTGGGCTTACAACAAAGAAAATATTTTAAACACAACTTTTGTGAGGTTTCTAACACTTATACCAAGGTCTTTTCAGTTACATAACTAAAAAACTTAGGCCAGACTTCTCAGAAAGACAAATGAGAAAGCAGATTTGGTAGGAGGAAGAAATGAAGTTTGTATATCCAAATGGGAAAGGATTCTTTGCAGAATTCCTTGCTACCAGTAAACATTGGGCAGCAACACAAATGTTTGAAATATCCATTCAATGGAACATTTTGCAAGCTTTAAAAAAATAATGTAGACTTGTATGTGTTAACACAGAAAGATATCCAGAATACACTGTTAAGTTAAAAAAGCAAGTTGGAAACCAGTACGTATTTCATGTTCTCATTTTTGGAAAAAGAAAAGAAATTGTAAGAAAATGAATCAAACTGTGGTGCTACTGTGGTTAAAGGTGAAGGTAGGGGTGGGGTAGGATGGGGAAATTACAGAGGACTTTCACTTTATACAATGTGTATTTCTTTCCTGCTTTAACTTTATACAGAGAACATTATTACTTTTGTAAACTGAAAAAAAAAAACACTTGAAAAAATGGATGAGTTTTTAATAAGAACAGTCCTTCTTAGCCAAGCAATGAACATTTACACAACTTAGGAAATCTTTTTTTTTTTTTGGAGACAGAGCCTCAAGCTGTCCCCCTGGGTAGAGTACTGTGGCATCACAGCTCACAGCAACCTCCAACTCCTGGGCTCAAGCGAGTCTCCTGCCTCAGCCTCCCAAGTAGCTGGGACCACAGGCGCCTGCCACAATGCCTGGCTATTTTTTGGTTGCAGCCTTTATTGTTGTTTGGCTGGCTGGATTCGAACTCGCCACCTTAGGTGTATGTGGCTGGCGCCCTAGCCACTTGAGCCACAGGCGCGGAGCCAACTTAGCAAATCTTGACGCAGTCATTGTCTCTTTATATGAGGAATCATACGATATGCTTCTCTGAAGAGTTTAGGGATAGGGGAAAAAAAATCTCTCCTGAAGGTCTAACATATTTAATTTTTACTATGCAATAAAAACTATATAAATCAGACTATTTTTTTTTTTAAAGGAAGCTTCTTAGAGCTAAATGTAAAGCCAAAGATTAATGATCACTGTGTCTCAGGTTTCTGATAAAATTCTCTTTCTACTTATTGGGTTTCTGATCTCTCCTTTGAATTTATTTTTAATAGTTCTGTTATACTAGCAAGAAGACCCTGAGCCCTAGACTACTGGTGCCAGATTAGCTGCAAAATAATCATCTGGCAGTCCTGTTGACATACACATTCCCAGGCCATGCTGCAGGGCACTCTGATTCAGAAGGCTGGGGTGGAGTTCAAGACTAAATTTTTAATAGACTTCCCAGCTGCTTCTGATGTATAGCCAGATTCAAGGACCTGGTGTTTTATTGTAATTGCCTTAAATCCTTTTTCCGGGGGAAGTAGGCACATAAAATCTTGGGTTTAGCTTAGAAGTTAGAACTGTTGAGTGGCACCTGTAGGTCAAGTGGCTAAGGCACCAGCCACATATACCAGAGCTGGTAGGTTTGAATCTGGCCCAGGCCTGCCAAACAATAACAACTACAACCAAAAAATAGCCAGGCGTTATGGCGGGCGCCTGTAGTCCCAGCTACTCGGAGGCTGAGGTGAGAGAATTGCTTAAACCTAGAAGTTGGAGGTTGCTGTGAGCTGTGACACCATGGCACTCCGCCGAGGGAGACATAAAGAGACTCTGTCTCCAAAAAACAAAAAATTGATGTTATAACCTAAAAGCATGTAGTCTGGAATAATTACCTTCTGTATAGGTGGAAGTCTTCTGCTTTCTCTATGTACTGCTTCCAGGGTCTCAATGTGCATGGCTACAATTCCTAGGATGAGTCACAGAATTCAAATAAAAGAGCACAGAACAAGCAGAATAAGAACAAATTCTGGAACAAACTAATCAACACTTAATGGTTTCTCAAAAGGTTAAACTTAGAATTACCATATAATACAGTAATTCCACTCCTAGGTATGTATGTGTACCCCAAAGAAAAGAAATCAAGGACACAGATGCTTGTATGTGAATGTTCACAGCAGTATTATTCATAATAGCCCAAAGGTGGAAACAACCCAGGTATCCATTAACAAATGAATGGATAACCAAAATGTGGACTTTCGAGACAATGGAATACAGTTAGCCATAAAAAGGAAAGATGTTCTGATACGTGCTACAACATAGATGAACCCTGAAAACACTCTGCTAAGTGAAATTAGCCAGATATAAAAGTACAAATATAAATGATTCCACTTACATGAAATATCAAGAATAGGCAACTTCATAGAGAGAGGAAGTAGGTCAGGGATTACCAGGGGCTGGGCATGGGGAAGCAGGAGTTAATTGTTTCATGATATAAAATACACATGGACAGAAACAAATGAAGCCTTCCCAGCAACACTGATAAGCTGAGCAAGTGGAAACTGGACAGGTGAATCAGAAAGGATGCTGTTGACTGTATTTCTTGGAAATGAAATAATGGACCATAACACAGTATGTCTCAAAACTTCCTTAGTGACTTATATATTACAGGTTTGGCACTGCAACTCAATTATCTCCAATATTGTGATTCCCTAATATTTGCAAAATGATTACCTGGTATCATGCAATGAAGACTCTTGATATGATCCTGAGTAACTCCACTCTCTGTACAAACTTTGTCAATAAATCGAGTAATGAACCGCACCACAGAATTGGCAATGTCATTATTCTCTGAATCTTCAAACCCACTCTCTGTATCATAACTCTCAGCTACACTTCCTGCAATACTGAGACAATCAAGGAAAGAAGTCATGGTTAGTACTCAAATGCAACAAATGACCACTACCTGATAGTCAATTCGCATAGCAATCAAAATGTGTTCAATGTTCTACTTGACTCTATATTTGGAAAATTTGTTTCTGTAAGGAATACTTTCTGTCATTTTCCCAAAAGGAACACAGGAACCATAGAAAATAAAGCATTTATTATCTTCCACCTAAGCCTTCTAAACAACTTGTCCTTCCAATTACTTACTAAATAGAGCCAAAAAAGTAATACAGTTATCTCTGGCAACTGGGGAAATGTTACCTGGTAGGCAAAATTAAATAACTTTTCTCAGAAATGAGCAGATTCTTCTATATAGAAGGATCAAACTGTCCCATGAACCATTCTCTTGCCAGAATTTATCTCTCTCTGAGTGAATTACAACCCATTTGGCCAATGTGAAGCCATCATTCTTCTCTAGGTGATAGAATCTTGCAAGAGAAGGGAACAAATTTGAAATGGAGCAGATGTAAAAGCTCAATCTCTTCCCTTGTTGTTTATTCAGCTTCCACTACTCAACAAATTAGATTGCTAATCATGGAAAAGACTCATTTGTTTGTTCTAACCAACTTACTTTTCTTTCCTCCAAAGCCAACCACAATAGCTAAATCAGTGTTGAAGTAAACCTAAGCAAAGAATATGGTCCTCACATCATTCTAAACCATGAAAGGACTTAGGTGCCTTAGCCACTCACTATGCAGACTTTGAGAGAGTATGGTCATCTCTAATGATAACTTTAAAAGAAAAGGAAAATATAGTTATTTTTGGTCATAACAGAGATTGACTTGACTGGCAGTGGGAGATAAAGCTGGGGACTGACTGAGGAAGATCTTAAAAATCAGGCAGATGAACCCAGATTGGGGAAAGAGTCTTGTGGAGTGATAAGCAGTAAAGCAACGTGAAAGCATTATTTCATGAAGATTCTTTGGCACTAGGTCAGATAATTACAGAAAGAGGAATACAAAATGAAACTACAAAAAGAGGAATAAAATAATCAGGGGATAGATTAGAAACCTGATATAGGAAGAAATAAGAGACTATCTGTGCATTGACTGTATGGTACAAAATGCTGACTCCAAGCTGTCTAGCCTGGAAGAGAAACTTTTAGGTGCTTTTGACAGAAATGAAATACCTACATTAGGGGGATTGAGAGGGAACGTTCAGAGATTTAGGCTTGTGTCTGAGCTTTCCAAGTATGAAGAGTTTGGCAGAGAAATTGAGAGTGGGAAGAGAAGAACAGCTGCCTGAAAGAGCCTCAGGTGAATAATTTAGGAGAGCTGTAACAACAAGGCCATTATAGCATACACCATTGAGGCCTTAAAAAGGACAGAATTTCAGGGTCAGTGCCCGTGCTCAGTGGTTAGGGTGCTGGCCACATACACAGGGGCTGGCAGGTTTGAGGCTGACAAACAACAATTACAACTACAAAAATTAGCCGAGGACTGTGGCGGGTGCTGGTAATCCCAGCTACTTGGGAGGCTGAGGCCAGAGAATTGCTTAAGCCCAAGAGTTTGAGGTTGCTGTAAGCTGTGATGGCACAGCACTCTACCAAAGGCAACATAGTGAGATTCTGTCTCAAAAAGAAAAAAAAAGGATAGAATTTCATTACTGTTGGGGTAATCTGTTCATTTATTCATTCATTTAATTGAATACCTTTCTGTATGCAAAGATCCTGAGGATACGGCAATGAAAAACATAGATAAAGGGGACAATAATAAGCAAATATGTGATATAAATCAGGTTGTAGAAAATGTCATAAAAGAAAATAATGCCAGATAGAAGACAGAGTGATGGAAGTACTATTTAAAGTAGGGAAGTCATGAGAGCCTCTCTGGGCAGGTAATGTTTGAGCAGAGACTTAAATAAAGTGAGAGAGTAAATGAAATACCTAGGAATATACCTCACAAAAGAGGTGAAGGTCCTCTATAAAGAAAACTACAAACCCCTAAGAAAAGAAATATTAGACGATATTAACAAATGGAAGAATATACCATGCTCATGGCTGGGAAGAATCAACATTGTTAAAATGTCTATACTTTCCAAAGCAATGTACAGATTCAATGCCATCTCTATTAAAATACCAACATCAGGCTTGGTGCCCATACCACAGTGGTTATGGTGTCATATACATACACCAAAGTTGGCAGGTTCAAAGCCAGCCCAGGCCAGCTAACCAACAATGACAAGTGCAACAAAAAATAGCCAGGAGTTGTGGTAAGCATTTGTAGTCCCAGCTACTTGGGAGGCTGAGGCAAGAAAATCACTTGAGCCCAAGAGTTTGAGGTTACTGTGAGCTGTGATGCCACAGCACTCTACCGAGGGTGACATAGTGAAACTATGTCTCAAAAACAAAAACAAACAAACAAACAAACAAATATCATAGTTTCAAGACTAGTAAAAAATAATTCTTTGTTTTGTATAGAATCAGAAAAAACCCTATATAGTCAAGGCAATTCTTAGTAATAAAAACAAAGCCAGTGGCATCAGCCCATCAGACTTTAAGCTGTATTACAAAGCCATAGTGATTAAAACAGTGTGGTACTGGGCAGCGCCTATGGGTCAAAGGAGTGGGGCACTGGCCCCATATACTGGAGGTGGTGGATTCAAATCCAGTCCTGGCCAAAAACTGAAAAAACCAAACCAAACAAAACAAAACAGTGTGGTATTGGCACAAAAATAGAGACATAGAAATCTGGTACTTAATAGAAAACAATGAGATGAAACTAACATCTTATAGCCACCTAATCTTTGATAAGCCAATTAAGGACATACATTGGGGTAAAGAATCCCTATTCAATAAATAGTGCTGGGAGAACTGGACATCCACATGTAAAAGACTGAAACAGGACCTATCTCCACTCACAAAAATTGATTCAAGATGGATAAAAGACCTAAATCTAAGGCACAAAACAATAAAAATCCTCAAAGAAAATGTGGGGAAACACTTGAAGCTATTGGCTTGGGGAAAGACTTTATGAGGAAGATTCCCATGGCAATTGCAACAACAAAAATAAACAAAGGGGACTTAAATTGAAAAGCTTCTGTACAGCTAAGAAGACAACAACCAAAGCAAATAGACAACCTACCCAATGGGAAAGAATATTTACATATTTTGAATCAGACAAAAGCTTAAAAACTAGGATTGACAGAGAACTCAAATTAAGCAACATAAAAAGAGCCAACAATCCTTATGCCACTGGACAAGAGAGATGAATAGAACCTTCTCTAAAGAAGGCAGACACATGGCTAACAAACATACGGAAAAATGCTCATCATCTCTAATTATTAGAAAAATGCAAATCAAAACCACCCTGAGATATCATCTAACCCCAGTGAGAATGGCCCACATCACAAAATCTCAAAACTGCAGATTCTGGCATGGATATGGAGAGAAGGGAACACTTTTACACTGCTGGTGGGACTGCAAACTAATACAACGTTTTCAGAAGGAAGTATGGAGAACCCTCAAAGAATTCAAACTAGACCTCCCATTTGATCCTGCAATCCCGTTACTGAGCACCTACACAGAAGAAAAAAAATCCTTTTACCAAAGGACACTTGCGCTAGAATGTTTATTGCAGCTCAATTTACAATTGCCAAGATGTGGAAACAGCCTAAATGCCCACCAGTCCAGCAATGGATCAACAAGCTGTGGTACAGGAATACCATGGAATACTATTCAGCCACTAAAAAAGACAGAGACTTTACATCTTTTGTATTAACCTAGATGGAAGTGGAACACATTCTTAGCAAAGCATCACAAGAATGGAGAAAGAAGAATCTTATGTACTCAATTCTGATATGAGGACAATTAATGACCTAGCACCATGGGGAGTGAGGGATGGGGAGAACAGAAAGAGGGAAGGGGGGGTTACTGGGGGTAGTTCATCTTTTGGGGGCAGAACACTATTATAAGAGGGTCCTTATCTAACACAGTGGTTCTCAACCTGTGGGTTGACCCCTTTGTGGGTAGAACGACCCTTTTACAGGGGTCACCTAAGATCATCCTGCATATCAGATATTTACATTACGATTCATAACAGTAGCAAACTTACAGTTATGAAGTAGTAACGAAAATAATTTTATGGTTGGGGGTCACCACAACATGAGGAACTGTATTAAAGGGTCGTGGCATTAGGAAGGTTGAGAACCACTGATACAAGGTTACAGGCAATCATTGTAACCTGGTTCTTTGTCCCTCAAAATCCCCAACAATAAAAAAAAAAAATAAAGTGAGAGATTGATTCTTATGACTATTTCCGGAAGAGTCTTCCAGAATGAGGGAAGAACCAGTATAAAAGACTTGAGACTATAATATGTGTGGAGTGTTTAAGGATTAGCATCAGCAGGGAGACCAGTTTAATTGACAGAGTGATAAGAAATAAGGTCAGATCCCATTAGGGCTTGTAGAACATGGTAAAGATTTGGGGTTTTATTCTCAGTTGCAAAGTCATTGGATGGTAGAGAGTAAGGAATGGTTGAGGACATGACTATAAAGTTGAGGAAAAGGAGGGCTGGGAAACAAATAGTCACTTTGGCAAAAAGATTCTTGCTAGTAATTTTTCAGAGCAAATTTTTTTGTAAATTGCTTTTGCAGAAAGTGACAGAAGGGCTGGCTTAATTCTGGCTGAGACTTTGGAAAGTTGAGTTCTAAAACAGAGTGTGGGAGGTGGGTGAATAATAGGATGAAATCACTCTTTTAGAGAGAAGAGCTGAGCAAGTCTAAAGGTGAGGAAAAATGGTTAATTTTTGAAATATGTACAGCAATATTTGTCTCCAAAGCTTTATATTCTCGGCTAAGCCAAGAAGGTCCTAAGAAGAGCATCAGGAGGGTCTCTGTGTGTCCATGTTTCAGTACCTGTTTGTGACGATGCTGTTGCTTCCGCTCTCCCAGTCGCCTGGTGCTGACGTTCGTAGGAGCTTGTTCTTACTTGTGTCTAGTGGAACTAGCAGGTTGACCATGAGGTTTGCAAAATGGATGGCCTGACTGAAGACAGTGCTCTCCTCATGTTGTACTAGCTCTTGCTGAGTTGATTTGCTCAGAGTCGGCCAAAGGCGTAGCTGCTCTGCTGCCAGGTCCATTGCTGTCTTCTGATACTGGTCATCGGGAAGCTTATCCTAAAAAACAAAGCAACACAATCCAAAGAGAACATCTACCACTTCACATAATTTCCAAAAATGTAAATTTTTTTTTTTAAACTTTTTTGAGACAGTCTCACTTTGTCACCCTTGGTATAGTGCCGTGGTATCATAGCTCATAGTAACCTCAAACTCTTGGGCTCAAGTGATCTCTTGCCTCAGCCTCCCGAGTAGTTGGGACTATAGGTGCCTGCCACAATGCCTGGCTATTTTTAGAGATACACTCTGGCTCAGGCTGGTCTTGAACCTGTGAGCTCAAGCAATCAATCTGCCTCAGCCTCCCAGAGTGCTAGAATTATGGGTGTGAGCCTGTGCCCAGCCTAAAAAAGTAAATGTTTTAAATAACTTTTATATTAAATATCTATGTCAGCAAAAATGTAAACATAGCAAAACATAATCACCATAAAACAGAACCTAGTCTTTTTTCCCAGATCTAACAGGCCTTGAGTGGAAGCATATGCCAGACCCAAGGAAGTAGCAGCAAAGCCCTTTATATCTCCTAAAGAGCTGGAACACTTATGGTCTCACTTGTACCCAACCTAGAGCTCAGAGACAGACTTCTTTGGAATGGATGACATAAAAGCAGTGACATGCATTTGCTCTATGAATACTTTTGAGATAAATCAATATTAACATTATAGCTGATTAAAAAAAATATCAAAAGTACCCCACCAACCCAATTAGAGTATAATGACAATCAATCTTCAAGGCTGCTTTAAATTCAATTCATGAGGATGATCATTTCTAACACTTATTATTTACTATATCCCAGGAACTCTTCAAAGCACTTTGCATATATTAAGACACTAAAATCTTACAATCAACGTTATCTTTTCACTTTACCAATAAGGAAATAAGGCATAGAGAAGTAACATGACTTGCCCCAAACCACTCTTTCAAATTAAAAATAATTTTCTTGTCTTTTTTTTAGACAGAGTTTCACTATGTCGCCCTCAGTAGAGTGCTGTGACATCATAGCTCACAGCAACCTCAAACTCTTGAGCTTAAGCGATTCTCTTGCCTCAGCCTCCCAAGTAGCTGGGTCCACAGGCACCTGCCACAATGCCTGACTTTTTTTTTTTTTTTTTTTGTTACAGTTGTCATTGTTGTTTGTTGGGCTTGGGCTGGGTTCAAACCCACCAGCCTCAGTATATGTGGCTGGCGCCCTACCCACTGAGAGATGGGAGCTGCCTAAAAATAATTTTCTTTATTTTAAAATATTTTTTGACATACTTTTCTTAAAAATATTTTATGTTGATAAAATATACAGAAACATATACACATCATCCCTAGAAGAAGACTTTATTACTAGCTTATTTTTGAGCAAAACTGCTAAATTTTACATTTATTTTAGAGTCAATTAACTGGACTCTAAAGTTAATTTCTTCAGGGAAGTTAGTTGCCTAGAGGTGTATGCCTAGATATTTTAGGTTTGCTCTTTCTATTCAACTTCATATAACTGTTTCTGCAGAATTCTTATTTATTAAAATTTATTAAAATAATGCTTGTGCTAAAGAAATGTATTAAAAAGTTATTATGGAAAAACATATTGTCAGAAGTCAACAGAAGAAAGACGCTTACCACAAGGCTCCTTAAAATGAACCTTCCTTCTGCCCTGGGAACACCTGTATAAAACTTTCCTTAAAGCCCGGAGCTGGCAGCACACAGTCACTTTCTTCTTGTCTCTTTTCTTACCTTTTGTTTTGGATGTGGGGCATGATTGTCGTCCTTGGCTGAGAGATAAAGGGAGCGAACCTGTTCCTGCACAGCATTGTAAAAGGTTGTCTCCCAAAACTGCTGATTCGTCCAGATGGGGTGCTCCTGGACACAGGTGTACGCAAACTGGCTGACTCCAGGGGCAAGTTTCTGTGAGAAGACACAATACCCATTACCATGGTGCTAGTAGTGCTGTGCCAGTTCAAAGGGTCATAGGAGCCACAGTTAATCACAGATGTGACTGAAGGATTTCTCTGAGGAATATCTTATGCCAGTACACATTTAGCCATCAGCAACTGATTCCTTTTTAACTGGCAACTTTGGGCTTGCTATTAAATCTTTGAGGGTTCTGTCACTTTATCTATTAAAACTGGCATTTTAGTAACAGCTAAAAATCAAAGTTGTTACCACATGAATTGGAGAATATATGAAAAGTTTTATTACAGTGTGTATATAATTGCTGTATGATTCCAGTTATTATATAAAATATTCTAGAGCAGGCAGATGGGGCAGTCAGGAGGCAGACCGGAGGGGAGACTCACTGGGGTGAGGTGTGAGGGTGATGGGAATATTCTCTTTCATAATCCTGCTGGTAGTATGCGGGCTCAGTGGATAGGGCACTGGCCTACCAGTGGGTAGGGCTCAGTGGGTAGGGCACTGGCCCCATATACCAAGGGTGGTGGGTTTAAACCCAGCCCCAGCCAAACTGCACCAAAAAAATAGCCAGGCGTTGTGGTGGGTGCCTGTAGTCCCAGCTACTTGGGAGGCTGAGGCTGAATCGCCTAAGCCCAAGAGCTGGAGGTTGCTCTAAGCTGTGATACCACAAAAAAAAAAAAAAAAAATTACTATAATTAGGACATATAATAAAATCCATTACAACCTAAACATAAAACTCCAGATAACTTAAAATTTCTTCTACTGATTTCAGGGTACCTTTTTTTTAAAGGCACTAACTGAAATGTGAGTGAACCTATGGCCTGGCCTTACACACAGAATGTGGGTATGTCATGAATTTGAGACTTCAGAGGAACTCCACTCTTCCTACTGTACCCTCTAGCCCATGACCTCCTCATAAAATCTGCTGCTTGCCTCACATACTTCCTGGAAGACTGCCCTGGCCTTCAGTGACATTTCTAGCAACCAAATCTGGGCATGGCAAGATAAAACCTCCTTTACCAGGACTTCCTGCTGGGGCTTCATAGTAAGAGTAAACTCAAGAGGTGATTAACAACAGAGGGAAAGAAAACGAACTCTGCAGGCAATTGGTAGGTACTTTATACATATGCACACATCTAAGTTAATACTAAAAGTCTCATAAAATGCACGTTGTGATTACCAATTTAAGGAACACAGAAGTTCAGGGAGGTTTAAGTGATTCACCAAGGCCATATAACACTGTATAAGCAGTGGAAATGGGTTGCCAGCCCAAAGTTTGTTTGGTTCCAAAGCCCCTGCCCTTTTTATTACACCAAATTGTCTTCCAAAAGAACTGGAAGCAAATCATAAAATAATTAAATGTCAAAGTGAGTGCCAGTAGCACGTTCGTTTTTCCCTTACTTTATGATTTCATTTCTCTAAGTAATATACTGCTTTGAAACCACTGACAAAACTTTACATAACATTGCATTTTTTATTTTGAAGATAATTTACATCACCAAATTTTAGTTAATGATTTGGGTCATCTTTTAATAGCCACTGCTTTTATCTCTAAAAGTTAAGGATGTTTCCACATTTAAAAAAGTTTATCATTTCTCTAGAAAAAGCCGGTGCCGTTTTCAATAGACAGGCATGGAGGGCATTTTATTCTTTGGAATTGAGTTCATCTGTTTTTTGTAAGCAGAACTAAAGTTTCTAATAAATTTTCTTTTGAAACAATTTAATAAGCCAAATTCTCTTCTCCTGAAATGTTGGACACTGAAGATTACTGTAAGGTTATACAAAAAACAGTACGCAGCAAAAGCTGGTTCATTTTTTAGGGATATACAAGGGCTGACCAGAAAGTATCTGGCCATGTATGCCTCAATTTTCCATATTACATGGCTGAACACTTCCCAGATAGTCCTTGCATACCAGATATATAAGATATCTGGTAAAAATTATATGCTCAATACATTATATATATATTTAGTCTAGAGGTGTAATAGGCAATGCACTGTGAAATGTAGTACTTGTGTGCTAAGAAGCAGGGTGACTATGATTTTGCCTATCACATCTCTATGTCCTGCATTCCAAGATAGGACTTTGTACTGCTGCTGAGGTGACTGGCTACAACCCCTGTTCTGCCTTTATGTGGCTATAGGTTGGGGCTGACCATGAAGCAAAAGTCAGGAGTCCTCTGAGAGGAAGGCACACGAGGGTCATTGTTGGACTTCACAATGCCTGTCTGCTCATTTATGACACAGCTATCATCTATGGGAAATCACAGACCTATCTATTTACGGGAAATCATGGACAAAATGTACGTGGTTTTGTGAGCATGTAAGCAGAAGCCACATACACTATGAATTATAAGCTCCTTTATACTCTGAATGAAGATGCTTGGTTTGTGGGTCACGTACTTTTTCTTCCTTCACTTTTTAGTCCTTTAAGACTAACAGTTACTTCAGTAGCAGTGCACAAGTCTATTCTCCAAGAGATGTTAAAGGCACAAAAGTCAAGTAAGATAAAAGCATAATTCTCAACTGTCTTTCCCATGAGTATAGTCAAGACATTTATTGTTCCTATAAATGCACTGTAATACAATGAAAAGCAACTCTAAAAATTTTGAGTCCTAAAATGATATTAATAAAGGTAAGTGCAAAAAAATCTGAGCTCTTAACAAATTCTTATCAGTTCCTCGCAAAGTTGTTTTAGGATAATCAACACACCAAAAAGTTATTGGTTATAGATCTTTTACTAAAACCTACCAGAGCTGTACAGGAATCTGCCTTTCTCCTCTAGTATTTTTTTCACTGATGCTGCATATTTACCTTCCTTGGCACATACAGAGTATCCCATATCTGAAATGCTTGGGACCAGAAGTGTTTTGGACAAACAATTTTGGTTGCAAGACAGCCACAAATGGCTATGGCATCTGTGATAGTAGCAGGAGTTTCAGTAAACAGAGAGAAGCACCTATGGATAAAACTATTTCCTGATATGTACATAACAAATAAATAATACCCCAATACTTAAAATATTATTATTTTTCCAAACATGTAATTTGTTTTTTTTTTCTTGGTGGTTTCTTGCTATGTCTGCTCAACCAAATGCAAGGGGCACAGTGTTATGATGGGCAGGGTCACTGCACCGATGGGCAGGTGTGTTCTAGGAACCAGCAGAGGGCAGTAGCACCTTATTCTACCTAGACTCCATCATGGCTTGAGAGAGGAATTGCAAAAATGGAACTTTGCGGTCTGGTTGGGTAGAAAGTGGATAGCAAGGTGAATACTGTATGTGTTCACTGCACATTTGAGAGTGTGCAGTGCATTTAAAAAAAACAAAACAGATTTTCCCAAGGTCATATAGCAAGATGAGTAGAAGAGATGAGAACAGAGATAAAATTTTCAATTACTGTACATTGTTTCTGTAAGTTAAAAAAATGAAGATATTCCATAAAACAGAACTGTAAAATAACTATGTAGAGAAAGTTGTAATGAGACTTTGTAAAGTTTCAGATTCAGGATCACCTGTGATAGTAGCAGTAGTTTTAGGAAATAAAATAAGCATCTGTGGATAAAACTACCTGCTAATGCTAATCATTTCTCTGGTTTGAAAAACAGTCTTTCCCAAGATGGTTTCCCAAACTACTCTGTATACCACCTTCATAATCTTTTATTTTGTGCAAAGCTGAGATTTAATCCAGCCATGAGGGTGGTACTGGTAGTTGGGAATGCTTTTGTCAAACGACATCTTTTTGTTTTCTTTCAATTCTGGTAACAATATTTACTTTACATTTCATAATAATTTCTATGATTTTGTCCTAAAGAAACAAGTGATATTGTGCCATGAGATTTTATGAGATGTTTAAGAATGTGTTGACTTCCTTCCTTATCTAGAAAAAATAGCCCTGACAGTACTAGATTAAGCAATGTCATTCATTTTCCACAAAGCTGTCAGAGGAAACCCAGCATGGGACAGGATATGAAGAATAAACTCCCGGGGCTCACCAACCAGCAGGGCCAGGTTCAAATCCAAAAAAAACGGATACAAATAATCTAAGAGATGAGATGGGAAAGGTTAGGATGTCAGTATGAGGAGCTTGCCTAAGGCCTGTCTGGCTAGACATGTTTGCTCCCTAGGCCCAAGGTTCCAATGAGCAAGCTCAGGGGAAATAGATTTCAGTAAAGAAAGCTAGCCAGCAGGACTCAATCCATAATTATGGAATGAAGAATAATGTAGAGATTCACTGCCTAAATTGCTGGGTATTTCCTATGCAGATCTGGTTCCTGCAATATAAGTGTACCTCATTGCATAGTTTGGGGATAGTGCTAGCAAGTCCTTTTGTGATTCTACTCTTGCTTAACCTAGTCCAGATATTAAGTCACTTTAATAACTAATTTTAGAGCATTTTTGGATGAATTTTGGAACTGCTTAGTCTTCAGAAACAAACTAAAAGAAGACAATGAGGAGTGGTCTTACCTATCTAACAGAGGAAAAGGAAGTATCAGAGAGTAAGAGAAACTCACAGTACATAATTGCCCCTCAGAAGAGAAAACTCACAACACACTACTCTGTTTTGTTTAAATAAAACACCTGTGGCCTAACTTGTTATCTCTGGGACTAAGTTTTCTCAGCTTTGAAGAGCTCTAGGAGGACAGCAGGAGTGTGAGCTCTTTGCTCCAACTCTCTGCCTTAGTTCTCATCTGAACCAGATCCCAAGGACTCAGATAAGCCAGGGAGAACACCTGCAACAGCTTCCTGGCTTCCATTATCAGTTTGCTGAAGCAGAGGAAACAAAGCCACTTTTATCTTTTAAAACACCAGTCGCTTTTCCTCAACTAGCTGGCACTTTCTCCCTTCCTTCTTGCTGTGGCCTCTCTCTCCCACTGCCCTCTCCCGTGCCCATCTTCTGTCTCTGATTCTCTTTTTTTTCTTTCTTTCCCTCCCTTCTTCCTTTCTTCCTTTGGAAGCAAAGGAAGCTCTGTACAAATAAGCTTTGTACTTCTTTCTTTCCTAATCCCTGTGTGAGAGTTCTTTTTCCAAACTGGAAAGCACTTTGGGAGGCGAAGGTGGAAGGATCTCTTGAGACCAGAAGTTTGAGATCAGCCTGGGCAATATAGTGAGACCCTATCTCTACAAAATATATGTTACATATCAAAATATATGTTAAAAAAAAAACTAGCCAAGCATGGTAGCATGCACCTGTAGTTCCAGCTACTTGGAAGGCTGACACAGGAGGATTGCTTGAGCCCAGGAGTTTGAGGATACAGTAAGCTTTACTGATGCCACTGCACTCTAGCCTAGGCAACAGAGATCCTGTCTTAAAAGAAAATTGCTTTGTACCTCTCTTCTCTGCTGCCTTCTTTAAACAAAGGATATACGTTGCAGATTTGAAGTCTAATGTATACCTTTCCTGATCCTATTTCTCTCCTATCCCAGAGGTGACAATTATCCTGAATTAGGTATGTATCATTCTTATTTTGTTTTTCTACCTGTGTATATCCATAAAGAATATACAAGTTATATTGCAGGTTTTATTTTATCCCTTTTTGAATATTTTCATGTATATGACTCATATTTATGTAATATCTAACAAAAACATGTAATTAATTGGGACAAAAACACAGCTGGCTTTTATAAACATACAACTCAGTTAGTAGGGACAGAAAGAGAAAGGCCTAAAAGCAATGAGCATTCAGGACTCTGTCTTCATTAGTCAAGGGGTTTATAGAACAGCAAGTAATCCACTTAGTTAAATAGAGATAATTGTGACCATCTTCTGTAGCCTGCTTATTCTACTACCTGATACTCAGAGATTGAACAGAGCAAGCATCTTAAATTTAGAATGGGCTAAACCTCTACTGGCTTGCTAAGAAGAGCCAGGCATGCAATTTCTGCATGAGAAGTATATTCATCCACCAGCATTGCCCAGTATTCATTTGAACTGTGAGGTTCTATAAATGTTACTAGTTGGAATAACAGACTGAAGTTCATTTTTAAACCACTTACCCTTCTAGTGATTGATTGTATCTTAAGTCACTTAGGAAATAGTGAGAAATCAGAGGCTAAATTGATTTCTTTCCTTTGTAGTCCAGAAATTGGTAGAAATCAAATGTAAGACTACTGTCAAGTCCTTTGCCTCAGTTTGGTAGTCTCAAAAATACAAACAAACATGATCAAATTCCTCCTAACGTGCACCCCCATTTTGACAGGTTTTAAAATGTTATATAAACGGTACAATATTGTGTTTTATTCTTCAATTTAGTTTTCACACATCATGTTAGATTTATTCAAGTAATAAGAATTATTATAAGCAACATGTACTGAGTCCTCACTATGAATATTTATCAAATAACTAACCCTCACAGCAACTTTATGACCTGTTAAGAAGAGTGCTGTTATTTCACCTGTTTAAAGCTGAGAAGATAGAGCCACGAAGTTAAGTAAAACTTAACTTTGCTCAAAGGAAAACCACCATGTAGTGGCACAGCCAGAGTCGGGATTCAAATTTCAGGTAGTTCAGCTACAGAGTCTAGTTTTTTTTTTTTT
>NW_003852396.1:39169489-39182067 GCF_000181295.1 Otolemur garnettii
CCGTCTTTGACTTCATAGATTCTGATTCCAACCAGTTTTTCTTCCTTTGTTCAGGAGCCTCTGACCAGGGTTGCTACCAGTCGGCCATCTTCCCAGAATCCCCCCAGAGTCTAGTTTTTTAACACTGCACAATTTAACTACTGCATGGAATTCTACTGTATAGCATTTCTTTGTTCCTCTTAACAGCCATTTGTGTTATTCCCAACTTTTTGCTATTATAAAGAAGGGTGCATGAACATTATCATATATGTCAACTCTCAACTTTTGATTATAGTTTCAGTACCATTTAACATGGCTTAGAATTACTTGAGAGGGGTCCCAAGAAATATAATAATTCCTATTGTTATTTGTACGAATATGTATTTTGGGGTTATTATACATTTGTTACATTTCTGGTAAAAAATTATTTCATGTGGATATTTTGCAGATCCACAATTTAAAAAAAAAATTAACAATAATTCTTTAATACCAGGAATTCCTAGCTAGAGAAATTAGGCAAGGGAAAGAAACAAAGAACATTCAAACTGGAAAGAAGGAAGCCAAACTGTCCCTATTTACAGAGAATATGATCTTATGTATAATCCTAAAATCTCCACCAAAAACTCTTCAATTGATAAGCAAATTCACTAAAGCAGAAGGATACAAATTAACATACAAAAATCAGTATCATTTCTATGCACTAATGATAAACTAGTGGAAAAAGAAATTAAGAAAGCAATCCTACTTGTAATAGCTAAAAAAAAAATACATAGGAATAAATTTAACCAAGGAGGTGAAGATCTCTACAAGGAAAACTACATGATAAAATAAATTGAAAATGTCACAAAAAAATGGAAAGACATCCCATGTTCATGGATTAGAAAAATATTATGAAAATGACCATACTACTAAAAGCAATCTACAGATTCCATGCAGTCTCTATCAAAATACCAATGACATTTTTTAAAGAACTTGATAAAAACCTAAGATTTATATAGAGCCACAGAAGATCCTGAATAGCAAAACAATTATAAGCATAAAGATTAAAAAAAAATCAAAGCTGGAGACATCAAACTATATGACTTCAAAATATACTACAAAGCTACAGTAACCAAAACAGTATGGTAATAGCATAAAAACAGACACACAGACCCAGAACAGACTAGAGAAACCAGAAATAAATCCATGTATTTATAGCCAACTAATTTACAACAAAGGCACCAAGAACATTCAATGGGGAAAGAAAAGTCTCTTTAATAAACAATTCTAGAAAAACTGGACATCATATGCAGGAAAATAAAACTAGACCCATCTCTCAATATATACAAAAATCAAATCAAAACAATATAAAGACTTAAATATAAGACCTGAAACTATGAAATCACTAAAAGAAAATATTAAAGCACTCAGGGCATTGGTCTGGGCAAAGGTTTTTTTGGGTAAGATCTCAAAAGCACAGGCAGCAAAAGCAAAAATAGACACATGGGATTAAGTCAGGATAAAAAGCTTTGTATAGGCTTGGCGCCTGTGGCTCAAGAGGCTAAGGCATCAGCCACATAAACCTGAGCTGGCGGGTTCAAATCCAGCCCGGGCCTGCCAAACAATAATGATGGCTGCAACCAAAAAAAAAAAAAAAATAGCTGGGGCGTTGTGGCGGGCGCCTATAGTTCCAGCTACTTGGGAGGCAGAGGCAGGAGAATTGCTTAAGCCCAGGAGTTGGAGGTTGATGTAAGCTGTGATGTCACAGCACGCTACCCAGGGTGACAGCTTGAGGCTCTGTCTCAAAAAAAAAAAAAAAAAGAGACAAATTAATAGAATAGAAATTTTGCAAAAGAAGACACACAAACAGTCAACAGGAATATGAAAAAATGCTCAAGGTCACCAAACATAAGAGAAATTTAAATCAAAACCACAGTGTGGTATTATCTCAGCCCAGTTTAAATTGCTATTATCAAAAAGAAAAAAATTACAGATGGTGGCAAGGATGCAGAGAAAGGAAAATGCTAGCACACTGCTGGTGGGAAAGTAAATTAGTATAGTCACCATGGAAAACAGTATGGAGGTTTCTCGAAAACTAAAAATACAGCTACCACGTGGTCCAGCAACTCCACTGCTAGATATGCGTCCAAAAGAAAGGAAATCAATGTATTGAAGAGATGTCTGCACACCTGTGTTCACTGCTGCACTATCCAGATAGCCAGGATATGAAATCAACCTAAATGTCCATCAATGGAGAAATGGATGGTGAAAATGTGATATATACATACAACAAAATACAATTCAGCCATAATAAAGATGAAATCCTGTCATTTGCAGCAACATAGATGGAACTGGGGGTCATTATGATAAATGAAATAAGCCAGGCACAGAAAGACAAATATCACATGTTCTCATTCTTATTTATGTGTGAGCAAAAGAAGTTCATCTCATGGAGGTGGAGTAGAATGATGGTAACCAGAGGTTGGGAAGGATAAGGAAGGGGGAATAAAAAGGTTGGTTAATGGGTACAAAATACAGTTGGATAGAAGGAATAAGTTCTAGCGTTTGATAGAACAGGAGCATGACTATACTTCAAAATAATTTACTGTATATTTCAAAATAGCTAGAAGAAAAGATTTGAAATGTTTCTAACCCAAAGAAATGGTAAGATTTGGTTATTACATGTTGTATGTATGCATGTATTAAAATATCCCGAGCACCGTGTAAATACAGGGGGTGTGCCAAAAATGCATACACATTTTAAGAAAGGAAAAAACTGTATTAAACTTATAATTTGACTTCACATTCGACTTCTGCAATTACAAGAGATACAAGATACAATATACAAGATAACAAATGTTATCTTGAGTCTTATAATTTTAATACAGTTTTTTTCCTTAAAATGTGCATACATTTTCAGACCCTCTCTACGTATAATTTATCAATCAAAATAATTCTTTAGCATCAAGTACAGTAGAACTTCTATAGGTTGACCACCCAAGGGACTGTAACAAACTGGTCAATACACAGAGGAGGTCAATATGAAGAACTAGGCGTACTGTACTAATATATACATGTGGTGCATGTCTAGTCTATGAAAATTAGGTCAACTTAAGAAGGTGGTCAGTGTAGGGAGATGCTTAATTTAATTATCAATGTCTAACTGGATCTAGTTACTCATATTTACAAATGTTTTATAAATGTAAAAAAGTTTCTTTGTTTTCTTTTTTGTTATCAGTTTTAATTTGGGTAGGATCCAAATAGAGTCTACATATTACTATTAGTTTATATGTCATTAAGGTCAATTTTATTCTATAGGTTCTTTTCCCACTTGTAATTTATTCATTGAATAAACTGGATCATTTGTCCTATAAAGTTTCCATCAGTGTTTGCTGACTGCCTAGTGGTGTCATTTGACATATTCTTTTGTCCTTATGTTTTCTACCAATTTGTACTTGAATCTAGAGGCTTAATCAGATTTAGGCTTGTTTGGCAAGAATACTTCAGACAGAACTATCATAAGGGGGCACCTCTCTTTCTCTCTCCTTTTGTTATGTTAGAGGCTGTTGACTGTCAATGCCTGGACTCAACAGAAGTTGTAAAATCCTGATATGCTCATTCTGGCCTTACTTTCTCATTCATTAGAATATTTCTATAAACAGAAATACTTCCCGTAACCACTGTTTGGTAACCCACATATATAGTCTGTATTAGAAAAGCAGAATAAATACTCGATTCTATCACTTCATTTATTGCTTTTTAAAAACAATGAGTTGTTTTTCTAGCATCTACTATGGGTGACCAATTAGTTTAATACTATTTTTTGGTATTAATATCTTTTTTGTTTGAGACAGAGCCTCAAGATGTCCCCCTGGGTAGAGTGCTGTGACATCACAGCTTACACCAACTTCCAATTCCTGGGCTCAAGCGAGTCTCCTGCCTCAGCCTCCCAAGTAGCTGGGACCACAGGCGCCCGCCACAACGCCCGGTTATTTTTTGGTTGCAGCCATCACTATTGTTTGGCAGGCCCGGGCTGGATTTGAACCCGCCACCTTGTGTGTATGTGGCTGATGCCTTAGTCATTTGAGCCACAGGTGTTGAGCTGGTATTAAAATCTTTATGAACCTAAAAATTTTTAAACATACTTATTTAATTTAAACTATTCTTTAAGAAAAAAACTAAAAAAAAATCTATCTATAAGTATTTACCAGAAATTTGAGTTTTTCATTAACTCAATGCTAAGCACTATGGAGTCCCTGTCTATGAAGTGCCTATCCTTTATATGGGGAGATAAGAACTCCACATATATAACGTTGTATGTAACAGCATATAAAGGTCCTCATTGGGAGAGCGTAATCAACAAGATTAGTAGTTAAAGAAGAAGGTGTTCTCTCTGAAGAGTAAGTAGGTGCAAAAGGAGCAACAGAAGAAAGACATCAGTGTGTCCTGGCCTGGGAAGCAAAGGGATTCGATGAATCATAGCTCTTACTTACCACAAGCACTTGCTAATGGCCCTAAAGCTCAATGAAAACGTTTATTACGGCATTATCTTCAATAGCTACCCATTTCCAAAGTTAGCAATTTTAATATATCCAACTATAGGGAAGAAAGGTTAGGCACATGACAATATATTATTAACACAATTGAATACTATATTGCCATTAAAGTGGTTAACATGATGACGTGCTTCCAAGCACTTATGCTACATTCCAGAAAACGAGCCAAACACGCTATGATTATGTCTGCAAGTACACAAAGACTGGGAGGAAAAGACAAATGAAAGTGAAGTAAGGCAATGGAATTATAGACAACTTCTTTTTTTTTTCCAAAATAATTTAAAGGGAACTTTTTGTTAAATATGGTTTCCTCAGTGTTCCTTTGTCCCCTAAACCCCACTGAAATGACAGCAAAAGAAAAATGTGGGCTTGGCGCCTATAGCTCAACCGGCTAAGGCGCCAGCCACGTACACCTAAGGTGGCGGGTTCGAATCACCAGCCCGGACCCGCCAAACAACAATGACGGCTGCAACCAAAAAATAGCCAGGCGTTGTGGCGGGCGCCTGTGGTCCCAGCTACTTGGGAGGCGGAGGCAGGAGACTCGCTTGAGCCCAGGAGTTGGAGGTTGCTGTGAGCTGTAATGCCATGGCACTCTACCCAGGGGGACAGCTTGAGGCTCTGTCTCAAAAAAAAAAAAAAAAAAAAAAAAAAAAAAAGAAAAATGTGGTAAAGACATACAAGAACAAAGAGAATGAGAAAGAAGACAGCACTAGATAATGATGTTAATAAAATTTTGGATATCTGGGTGGCACCTGTAGCTCAGTTGGTAGGGCGCTGGCCACATACACCAAGGCTGGTGGGTTCGAACCCAGCCCTGGCCAGCTAAAACAACAATGACAACTACAAGAAAAAAATAGCCGGGCATTTTGGTGGGTGTTTGTAGTCCCAGCTACTTGGGAGGCTAAGGCAAGAGAATCACTTGGGCCCAAGAGTTTGAGGTTGCTGTGAGCTGTGATGCCACCGCACTCAGGGTGATAGCTTGAGACTCTGTCTCAAAAAAAGAAAAAACTTTTTTTGGAAATTAGGACATGGATTTATAAGCAGCAACAAATTTTGAAAATCAGATTAAGCTGAAACTCTGTACTGCTCAGAAAAAGAAAAGTTCTTTTTATACTATAAAAGGTGAATTTATGGTATATAATAATAAATCGTACCTCAATTAAAAATGGAAACAATTCAAATCTTCATCAGTTGATGAATGAATAAAAATGGCATATCTATATAATGAAATATTAAATGGCAACAAAAAGATATAAGGTACCAACATATGCTGTAACATAGATGAACCTTGAAAACGTTATAATAAGTGAAAGAGGCTAGTCATAAAATATTACATATTGTATTATTCCATTACATGAAATATTCAGAATAGGCAAATCCATAGAGCCAGAAAGTGATTAGTGGTCATCTAGGGCTGAGGGGAGGAGGCAATGGGGAATGATAGTTAATGGGCATATTATTCCTTTTTGGGGTGATGAAAATATTTTAAAATGAATTACAGTGACAGAAATACACTGTATACTGTACAGAAGTACACAGAACTGTATACTTTAAATAAGTGAATTATATTTCAGTAAAGCTGTTCTTTAAAAAAGATATTAACAGTGTTTTTTCTTACCTCCTACTATATACTCAACACAGGGTACTTCTCTAACCAGATGAGTTTTTTTCTCACATTGACCAATTCTGCCATATACACCAGGGGTTCTATAATTGAATTAAATTCTGTAAAATGTACATGGAGCTTGAGTCAGATCCCACCCCTTTCAGTTGCCAATTGCAAGTCTAAGCCTCCAGAAAACCTGACTGACCAGCTTATAAATTGGGTGTTCCATAACCCCCTTTTCAGGTCCAGTCATTTGCTAGAATGACTGATAGAACTCAGACAAACCCTTTCCTTACTATTGCTGATTTATTACAAAGCATATTTTAAAGGATACCAATGAATACCCAGATGAAGATGTAGACAGGAACTTCTCTGTCCCAGTGGAGTTGGGTGCAGCACCCTTCTGGCAGGTAGATGTATTCAGCAACTCAGAAACTCTTTGAACTCCATCCTTTTGGGTTTTTATGGAGACTTCATTATATAGGGATGATTAATTAAATTATTGGCCATTGGCAAGTGGGGGGTAGTTGAAAGTTCCAACCCTCTAATCACATAGTTGGTTCCTCTAGCAACTGACCCCCATCCTGAGGCTATCCAGGAGCTGAGTGCCAAGAAATGGGGTACACCAAAATACGTATTTCTTAAAAATAGTAACATCACAGATAAAACTTATTAAACTTCATTCAAGAAGAAATAAATAACTTGCATAGCTCTGTATCTATTAAAGAAATTGAAATTATAGCTTAAAATCTTCCCTAAAACTCTAGACACAAACCACTTCTACCAGACATTTGGCAGAATTCTACCAAACATTTAAGAAAGACTGATACCAATTTAATACAAACTCTTCCAAAAAATTAAAGAAGAGAAAATACTTTGAAGTCTATAAAAATCCTCCAGCTAAATATCATACTTAATGGTAAAAGACTGAAAAAATTAGGAGAGTACAGGGATGTCCATTCTTACCACGCCTGTTAACAATGTACTGGATGTTCTAGACAATGAAATACAGCAGTAAGCAATAAAAAGTATCCAGATTGCAAAGGAAGAAGTAAAATTGTCTTTAGTTGTGTAACATATTATCTATGTAAAAAATCTGCCAGAATCTACAAAAAAAGCACCTACTAAAATAAGTGATTTTAATAAGGCTTTAGGATACTTGAGTAATTTATAAAAATAAATTTTATTCCTACAGGCTACCAATGAAAATTGCAATTATAAAAACAATACCATTTACAATAGTATCTAAAAAATGAAATACTTTAGGAGTAAATCTGACAGATATGCTAAAACCTGGACACTGAAAAACTATAAAACATTGTTGAGAGAAACTAAAAAGACCAAAGTAAATGGAGAGGCTGATCTAATTTATGGATTGGAAGACTCAATGTTGTTGAAATATCAGTTTTCATGGGAAGAGGGTGGGAGGGGGAGGTGAGGGGGGGTGGATGGGGGGAGGAAGGGAGATTGATGGGGTCACCTCTATGGTTTATCTTAAAAGGGTACAAGTGAATCTTTCTAAAAGCAGAGTATGAACGTTTTAACTCAATAACTAAGAAAATGACATGAAGGTTATCTTAACCAGTTTGATGAGAGTATTTCAAAATGTATATGAAAACAGCACACTGTACCCCATGATTGCATTAATGTACACAGTTATGCTATAAGAAATAAAAAAAAGTAAAAAAAAAAAGAAATATCAGTTTTCTCCCAATTGATCTGAAGATTCAATCCTTTTTGCTTTATAGACATTATAAAATTCACTCTAAAATTCACATGGAAATCCAAAGGTTCTAGAACAACCAAAATAACTCTGTAAAAAGGGAAACAAAGTTGGAAGACTAATACCATCTGATTTTGACTTCTTATAAAACTATAATACTCAAGGCTGATGTAAAAAAATTATATATATATATACATACACTACCTATAATATATGTCATGTCATATACAACATAAATAATATGTGTGCATAGGTGAATAACTGCTTTTTAACAATTTGAGTGCCAAGAAATGGGGTAACAAAGGCAATTTAGTAGATAAAAGATAATCTTCCAAGAAATAGTATTAGAACAATTAGATCTTTGATTGTAGATAGCACAATAAAAGTTAACAGAAAAGAAACCAAAGGCCTAAATGTAAATCCTAAAATACAGCAAAAAAACTTTATGACCTTGAGCTAGGCAAAGATGTCTTAGATTGGACACTAAAAGCAAACCCATGGCTATCTCGGGAAAACAGAAGCACCTGCGTGGGTAGAGGAACAGTAAGCAGTGTTAGGGATCTGCATGGGTAGTGAGGCAGGCACATAGCTAGAAAGCTGGCTATAATCATCTAGTTCCAAATGTCCTGCAGTTAATAGTTTGCTACCATACTGGGATTAAAAACAGGACAAAGGTTAAACCCCTTTTGTCCTGGAATGTGCTGGAAGAGCACATTTCTTTCCTTGTGTGATCAAACTTCAGGGTTTAATCAATTTGGATAATGTTATCAATATTTTAGAGACTACTATAAGACAGAGAATCTAGAGGAAACACATGATTAATAAACTGATTTTAAGTGGTTTTTAACTTGAATTTTTATTGCCAAGTAAATAATAGTGACTCTAAGAAAAACAAACTTACTTTCTGCTTCTTACTGGATAAAAGCAGAAAGCTCAGTTCTACTGAATTACAATTTTGTAGGACATTTCTTCCTTTCTCAGTTTCCATCTACTCAACTTTTCCAGAGACAATATTTTTTGTGTTATTATGGTTACAAAAAACAAAGTCTTGAAAGCATTTCCTCTAAACAACAAAATCAACAACTTGGAGCCCAGTTTTCAAATTTCACTGATATTTTGACGAAAAAACTTAAAGACTCTTGTTAGTAACCAAATAAAGACTTAAATTGTAGGTTGCATTCACAGTACCGTCAACTGTGGGTGCGTTTAAACTGTAACTGTTACTTCAGTGCCTATACTTTCTAAGGGTTTTATTTTGAAGCTGTGGTCTTCAGAGAATGACAGACGGTCAATATGATTCACTGAGGTAGTGCCTACGCCAAGTGGAGGCCACAGAGCAGGAAAAACTGGCGCTGGGCCTTCAACAGTTTTTGACTTCTAGAATATTCTGAGAGGAATCATCCAAGCTCCTTCCTTAAGTTCCTTGTGAAGATTACACCTTCCTGACTAGCATGTGCATCTAACAGGAAGAGACCAACATACGTTTGAGAAGAAAAACTTGATATTATGAGCTGAATATATCAGGAGAAGAAAATTTATTTATTGAAAAGAAATGTCCCTATTTTTGAGGAAAACAGCTCTTTCAACCTTCATTCTACTGCTTCTTATTTTAGAAAGATTGATTAAAACTGGCTCTTTAGAATGAGGAATGAGTTGTTTAACTCACAGCCATCTCCCAGGAGGAAGAATTATCTATTGAATTATATAGACTGTGTCAAAGTTATCTAAGTGTTTGTACAGGTAAACCAACAATTATATGTAGAACTCTAGAAAATGGGAAAACAGTAGTAATTATTTGGCTGAAAATAACCAAGGCTGGTCCAGTGCTAAGAATAAATAGCTATGGCTCGGCGCCTGTGGCTCAAGCGGCTAAGGCACCAGCCACATACACCTAAGGTGGCGGGTTCGAATCCCCAGCCTGGCCCGCCAAACAGCAATGATGGCTGCAACCAAAAAATGGCCCGGCGTTATGGCAGGCGCCTGTAGTCCCAGCTACTTGGGAGGCTGAGGCAGGAGACTCGCTTGAGCCCAGGAGTTGGAGGTTGCTGTGAGCGTGATGCCATGGCACTCTACCCAGGGTTATAGCTTGAGGCTCTGTCTCAAAAAAAAAAAAAAAAGAATAAATAGCTATAAACCTACATTAGACTGTTCTGGGATTGGAGATGATTTTCAAGCTCTAGGGGATCATTTGTCACTTCCATGGCCTTTAGGTATACCACAAAATCCACCTTCCTCTTACTCCCAGGGGATCATTTGTCACTTCCATGGCCTTTAGGTATACCACAAAATCCACCTTCCTCTTACTCCCCATCTTCTCTATTTACAAATGTTTGAAAGTTTACTTTCATGTTCCATATTTATAGTAAAAGTCCTAGTCCCTACTAAAAAGCAAATATGACTGCAGGCTTAGGGATCCCTTCACCCAATTGTTCATAACTGAATATGAAAGGCGGCTTTGGGATTAAGTTTCTGTAACAGGATAAGAAAACCAGCCATGAGAGAATTGGAAGGCAAGAGCAGAAGAAAATAACAGGGCTAGTGAAGGTGGGAAAAGGGCATGGAACAGGCAGGGGAAGTCATATAGTTTCCCAGTTTGCCTATTGAGCCTTCCTGGGAAGGTCCAGTTTGGGTGCTTAGAATATGCTGAATAAGATGCCCAATTCACGGAAGGGTGGGGGGAATTAAAATTCAACTTACGTTAGTGGTGATACATTTTTCTGCCTGTTTACGCTTGTTAAACTTAAATCATTTACTTATTTTGAAGTACAGACTGAGTTAGAAGAAACCCTACAGATAGTTTAATCTTTTTCATTAATACATGGGGATGCTGAGATAAAGAAACATAACCAAGATAATATAACTATTCTAGTTAGAGAAGTACTAAAACCAGAAACTGATACTTTCTAGGGGACTAAATGACTTGGCCACAACTCCCTTTTCTTGATTCCTGAGCACCGTTCGCTCATGTAGATATTATCCTGCACATAAAAGAGGTGGCTGCTCTATGTGTGGAACACTCTTTGTTTCTCTTTGCCATGAAATCAGGGAAGGAGTTTCTTCCACTTGGAGTCCCTCCTTCAAGGGACTAAATCCATTCTCCAAAGGCCTATTCAAATGTTACATTTTGGGGCAGGATGAGCAGATTAAGATCCTATCTTACGTAGAACTTTGTACTTCTCTAAAAGATTTTTTAAAGTTTCAAAATATTAAGGGGGTACAATGTTTTTGTTATATGTATAGTTATTTATAATGCTTTCTTCAGGGCCATGAGTTTTTCCCATCACCTGAATAGTGTTCATTGTTCCTGTGAGGTAGGTTTTTATCCCTCCCCTCCTTCTCAGTTCCCTTCCTTGATTTCCAGTGACTTTTACTTCATTCTGTGCCTGTGTGTGCCCAACAATTAGTTCCAAATTATCAGACAGTATATGTGATATTTGTTTTTCATTCTTAAGATATTTTACTTAGAATAATGATCTCCAGTTTCATCCAAATAGCTGCAAAAGACATTAATTCACTTCTTTTTATGTCTGAGTAGTACTCCATGGTATACATATACCACATTTTGTTAACGCATGAACTGAGGGGGCACTTGGGTTGATTCCATGTCTTTGTATAATAATTATGAATTATAATGCAATAAACATTTGAGTGCAGGTGTCTTTCTGATAAAATGACTTCTTTTCCTTTGCATAGTGGAATTGATGGATCGAATGGTAGACCTACTTTTAGTTCTTTGAGAATAAATCTGGGCGCCGGGAGAGGTAGCTCATCCTGTAACCTTAGCACTCTTGGCGGCCCAGGCGGGGGTACTGCTTGAGCTCAGGAGTTCAAGAGTAGCCTAAGCAAAAGTAAGACCTCATCTCTACCAAAAAAAAAAAAAATAGCTGGGCGTTGTGGCAGGGCTTATAGTTCCAGCTACTTGGGAGGCTGAGGTAAGAGAATAGCTTGAGCCAAGAGTTTGAAGTTGGTGTGAACTATAAGAATACCACAGTACTCTATCCGGGGCAACAGAGTGAGACTGTCTCAAAAAATAAAACAAAACAAAACAAAAAAGCAAAAACAACAAAGTCCATACTGTTTTTCATAAAAAATCAGTATCTACTATTTTTTGGCTTTTAAAAAAAGCCATTCTATACTATTCAGCCACAAAAAAAGATGCTGATCTAGCATCTTTTGTAACAACCTGGATGGAATCAGAGACCATTCTCCTAAGTATCACAAGAATGGAAAAAAAATTCCACACATACTCAATACTAAATTGGAAACTAGTAGATCAACATTTATTTGCTAATATAAATGCAAAACTCAATGAAATTCAAGTAGGGAGGAGAGGGAAAAGGAGATGGGTAAATTCCCACCAAATGGGTGTCCTGCATGGGTACACTGCGCACTTTCTGGGTGAAGGGCACATCTGTAACTTTGACTTGAAATATATAAAAGCAAACTACATAACCAAACAGTATCTACCCCCATAATATTCTGAAAAAATAATTATTCTATTATTCAGGGAAAAAAAGCCATTCTAGCAGGGATAAGATATCTCATTGTGGTTTTAATTCACATTTCGCTGATGATTTGTGACACTGAGCATTTTTTCATGTTTGTTGCTCAATTGTCTATCTTCTTTTGAAAACCCCCTGTTCGGCTCGGCGCCTGTGGCTCAAGCGGCTAAGGCACCAGCCACATACACCTAAGGTGGTGGGTTTGAATCCCCAGCCCGGGCCCGCCAAACAAC
>NW_003852396.1:39182215-39187664 GCF_000181295.1 Otolemur garnettii
AAAAAAAAAAAAGAAAACCCCCTGTTCATGTCTTTTGGCCAGTTTCCAGTGGCGTTGATCTGTTCTTGTCCATCTGTTTGAGTTGTTCCTAGATTCTGGATATTAGCCCCTTATCAGATGTATAGTTTGTAAATATTTTCTCCTACTTCTCTAACAATTATTTCCTTCTATTTTGTTTAACATTTAGGACTGTTTTTGCTTTAAAATGTGCTGAAATGCCACGTTAGAACCTTTCTTGGGTGGCTTGGCACCTGTAGCTCAAGTGGCTAAGGAGCCAGCCACATACACTGGAGCTGGCGGGTTCAAATCCAGCCCAGCCAGCCAAACAATGACAACTACAACCAAAGAATAGCCGGGCATTGTGGTGGGAGCCTATAGTCCCAGTTACATGGGAGGCTGAGGCAAGAGAATTGCTTCAGCCCAAGAGTTTGAGGTTGCTGTGAGCTGTGATGCCATGGCACTCTACCCAGGGTGACAGCTTGAGACTGTCTCAAAAAGAACCTTTCTCAGGATTATACAAGAGACAATAGCATTTGACAGATTTTAGTTGCCAATGTGATAGAATATAATAATAATAGAGAATATATATATGTGTGTGTGTGTATGTGTATATATATATATATATATATTTTTTTTTTTTAAGATAGTCTAACTCGGCTGCCCTAGGTAGAGTGCTGTGGTGTCCTCACAGTTCAGAAACCTCAAACTATTGGGCTCAAGCAATCAATCCTCTTGCCTCAGCCTCCCTGAGTAGATGGGAACTACTACTCCCAAGAGGTACTAAACCTCTATTAGTACTCTGCTTAGCATGCCTAGTTTTGTATGGAGGATGAGGTTCATTGCCTTCTCTTTGGGGACAGGCAGCATTTTTGCTGCTGTCTAGACCAGGCAATCTAGAACTACCTGCTACTCCCACCACATACCCAGCTGGTTTTTCTGTTTTTAGTGGAGACAAGGTCTCACTTTTGCTCAGGCTGGTTTCGAACAATCCATCCACCTAGGTCTCCCAGAGTGCTAGGAATACAGTTGGAAGCTACCATGCCTGGCCAAGAGCATTAATATTTATATTACAACAAAGTTGATCAAGGTATAGAGGTTTTAAAAAAGCAAATAATTCTCTATTGTTTTATAAGAAAATGTATAGGTTTCAATATTGCTCCTATTTTTGCCTGCTCATTAAGAGATAATATTTACTAAAATGCCAACAAGTTATTAGGTTTAAGAAGTAAATCCTAAACTAATAATCAATTAAACAAATACGTTTTAAAATTTGTGTATACATAGTCTCTTTCCTAATAGTCTTTGAGGGCAAGTTGTCTTGCATATCTTGACATCAAGTCAAATGTCTGGTTAAAATATCTTAAACACCGTTATCAGAGATATATAGAATGTTTGTTAATTATATATTAATATGTAAATCACATAATTTAAAGTTTAATTACATATTTTCCAGAGGTTAGCTTCTAGGATTACAATTCTAATTTTATTAGCTAGAAATGCCACACAAGAGTACAATAAAACAAGTTAATTTCTCAGTCATTCCAGATGGTTCTCTGACTTCTGGGTAATCTCCTGCCATCAATACTGAAACACTCCTATGACTAAGAAAGGGTTGCCCCTGCTTTAATTCCTCCAACACTTAAACTTCTCTCTTTATCTTTATATATCTCATGTCAGGTAAAAATCTATCACTGACAGAGCGGGGACAACTGCAAAGCTGCAGAAATTAAAAACAGACTTCCTGAGTTAGGTACAAAATGTCTGCACTTTGGACATACAGGGAATTTGCTGAGTCATTGAGTGAAGTATTTATAGCACCACATAATTTATTTTCTGCTGTAATAATTTCTTCTATAATTCAGCAGCTCCTCCACAAATCCCCATCAAATCTATGACTTCTCAAAAATGCTAACAATGCTGACTAATACTAAGGAAACAGTGCTACTAAAGCAAAACCAAACTAGAAGAATAATCTAGAAGAACAATCTATTTATAAAGTTATTTTTAGAGACAAGTAGTTAGTAAAATCTTCACTTTTGCTATTCACAGTGAGTCATGAGTTTTGCATTTCCATCCTTTTCTCAGATATGTACCTCACCAAAATTTTTCTAATTCCTATCATAAGGCTAAAGTCTTGCACTAAATGAAAACATTAAGGTATACTGAAAACCCATACTATCAAGTAAGCCCTGTGACTCCTCGAGCAGCAGGCCGGGGCCTCAAGAAAGTAGAGGATGTGAGTCAACATGGGGTTTGTCATTTATCAGCTGTAGGACCTTGACTAAACTCTGTGAGCACAAGGACTGCTTCTGTTTTATTCTTCAGTGTGCATACAGTGACTACTGAATCAGATATTCAATTGGTAGTTGAACTCATGTCTTGTTTTTCACTTTACAAATATTCATTGTGTACTTAATGTACATCAGGCATGATGCCAGCTGCATTATATGAGTCATCTCATGTCATCCTTAGTTATCTCCATTTTAGAGAACAAAAATAAAAGTTCATACAGTTAAACATTTGTTGAAGAGCTCGGGATGAGTGAAGATTCAAATCCAGATCTTTCTGGCCTCAATGTTTAGGCCTTTTTCCTATTGTAACACATAAGAATTTACAGTCAGAAGCCAAAAGCTAGAGGTTGTAAAGAGGGTATCCTATCTGGCTGCAGGTATGTTTCACTTTCTTCTGTCTAGGGTTTTTAAAAACTGAAACCAACATTTAAAAATGAAGAGATTTGAGGAAAGGTACAAGATAGCCAAGTAGAAACATCAGTTGCCAGATAGTCCCCAAAAGAAGAAAACATTTCAGGTGGAAAAGCATAGCCTGGGTAAAATATTGAGAAAGGAGCCAGAATTTATCCTTATCAGGGAGTCCATGGGAAGAAGTTGTGGAGCACAAGAAGGAATAAGATTTTTCACAGACTGAACCCCTAGGGATTCAGAGTCTGGTGGGAAGAGCAGGTAGGAGTGTTTACTTTTCCTCCCCTCACACCTCTGGCAGTCTGTCAGCTCCTGATGCATTGGAGAGCCCTTCTACTCTGATGAAGCCAGGTGCTGTTGGTATCCGTTAACTTCTTAGGAGCAAGGTCATTTCTCATCATAGACCTGAGCTGAGAGGGGGATGCAATATTGCTTGCATCATACATGCTGGATGCTTCTATCCTGCCAGGGAAATCACAGCCCCTCAGTTCCCTTATGACTAGATCCTACATAAACATTCCCTAGCACCTGCTTAGACTATGACAACCACAAAGAAACAGGAAGACACAGCAGAGGAAGAGTGTTTTGTAATGGTATTTCCCGAGTTCTGACCTGTAGGGTGGGCTACCACAGGGGAGTGGGAATTATTGGGAGTGCTTTTTAGAACAAAGGAAGGTAGAATGTGCATTCTTCTGTATCTGAGAGCCCCTGGCTCATGTTCCAAAGTTGTCTACACCCACATGGGTACAGAAAAGACTATGAAGGGTAGGAGAGGGTCCCCACCCCAGAGCAGAAGTGGCACTGGAGCCTGGGAAGGAACATGCAGATGGGGATTTCCCCCATTCCAACCACCCGATGCTGCAGACATAGATGCCTCTGCTCTAAAGCAAGACCTTATGGGGTGGATGTGCTGTTGGAAGGCCAGTTCTATGCTAGCCTCTATTAGTGAGAGGGAGGCTAAACCTCTATTAGTACTCTGCTTAGCATGCCTAGTTTTGTATGGAGGATGAGGTTCATTGCCTTCTCTTTGGGGACAGGCAGCATTTTTGCTACTGTATAGACCAGGCAATCTCAGCCCCCCTGGATCTCTTATAGACAAGCAAACACCATGGAAATTAGTCACCATTAGATCTGCCTTACAAGAAATGTTGAAACATGCTTTTAAATACCAAAAATAATAGCTAATACTTAACAGTGTATTATTCAAAAGTAAAAACTCACAGCTCTTATAAAATAGTAACACAAGGGAGAATACAAAGCAACCAGGTAACACACACTGTGATGACTAGAACAGTATTTCACCTATCAGTAGTAACATGGAATGTATATGGTTTAAATGTTCCATTTAGAAGATACAGATTGATAGAATGGATAAAAAGAAATAACCCAAGTATCTGCTGTTTCCAAAAAACCTATTTGATTCACAAAGAGTTGCACAGACTCAAGGTAAAAGGGTGTAAAGAAATATTTCATGCAAAAGGAAACCAAAAGTGAGCAGGAGTAGCTATTCTTTTATCAGATAAAATAGACTTTAACAACAGTTTAAAAAAAAGACAAAAATTGTCATTATATAATGATAAAAGGATCAATCTAACAAGAAGATACACGTGTAACAATGCTAAATATATATGCACATAACAGTGGAGCACCTAGATTCATAAAACTAAAACTACTAGACCTGAATGAGAAATGAAACAAACAGAAACATAATAATTGTAGGGGACTTCAACATTGCACTGGCAGAACTAGACAGATCATCATGCCAGAAAATCAACACGGAATCACTGGACTTAACCAAGACTCTAGAACAAATGGATCTAATAGACTTTCAAAAAACTGTAGAATATACATTTTTCTCATCAGCATATGGAACATTTTCCAAGATAGACCATATGCTAAAAAATAAAAAAAGTCTCAGCAAATTTTTAAAAGTCAAAATAATGCCATGTATCTTGTGAAACCACAGTGGAATAAATTAGAAATCAATTCAAAGAGGAGCCCTCAGAACTATACAAGTACATAGAAATTAAAGAACCTGAAACTAAACAATCTTTGGGTCAATGATGAAATTAGGATGGAAATAAAATTTTTTTTGAACTAAACGACAATGGCTATACAAGCCACCAAAATCTCTGGCATACAATAAAAAACAGTTCACTGCATAAATATCTACATGGAAAAGACAGAAAGACCACAAACTAACAACTTAAGGTCACACCTCAAGGAACTAAAGAAGCAAGAAAAAAATCCAAACACAAAGTTAGCAGAAGACAAGAAATATTAGGTTATTAAGTATGAAACGTCCAATTTCCATAAGTACTAAGTTGACACTTGATATATCTGACATTTTACTTTGACATTGCTTTTTTTTTTTTATTGTCAGGGTATATCCTCATTCTTTTGCCTTGTAATTATCTTTCAAATTGTTTTCACAGATGATCTGAGCTCACGAGTTCAAGACTAGCCTAAGCTAGAGCAAGACCCCATCTCTAAAAATAGCTGGGTATTGTGGTGGGTGCCTTTAGTCCCAGCTACTTGGGAGGCTGAGACAAGAGAATGGCTTAAGCCTGAAAGTCTGAGGTTGCTGTGAGCTATGATGCCTTATTTCTCATGATGTATAAAAATTAACTCAAGACGAATTAAAGACTTAAATGTATGACCTGAAACCATGAAGAATTTAAAAGAAAACTCAGGAAAAACTACTCTGGACATTGGCCTAGGCAAAGAATTTTTTTTTTCTTTTTTTTTTT
>NW_003852396.1:39187687-39247281 GCF_000181295.1 Otolemur garnettii
GGTAGAGTGCCGTGGCATCACAGCTCACAGCAACCTCCAACTCCTGGGCTCAAGTGAGTCTCCTGCCTCAGCCTCCCAAGTAGCTGGGACCACAGATGCCTGCCACAACACCTGGCTATTTTTTGGTTGCAGCCATCATTGTTGTTTTGGCGGGCCCGGGCTGAATTTGAACCCACCACCTTAGGTGTATGTGGCTGGCACCTTAGCCACTTGAGCCACAGGCACCGAGCCTAGGCAAAGAATTTATAACCCTAAAAGCAGACACCAAAACCAAACAAATATATAAAAATAAACAAATAAATAAATAAATGGGACTTAATTAAATTTAAAACTTTCTGCACATCAAAAGAAATAATCAACAGAGTAAGTAGGTAAACTACCTACAGAATAGGATAAAATATTTACAAATTACACATCTGACAATGTACTAATATTCAGAATTTACAAAGAACACAAATCAGCAAGAAGAAAGAACCCCATTAAAAAGTGGGGAAAAGACATCAACAGACATTTTTCAAAAGAAGATATCCAACTGACAACAAACACATGGAAAAATGCTCAACATCACTATTAATCAGAAAAATGTAAATTAAAACCATAGTGAGATACCTCTTTAGCCTGTCATAACAGTCAATATTAAAAAATAAAAAAAAATAGATGTTGGTACAGATGTGATGAAAAGGAAACATTTATACACTATGGTGGGAATGTAAATTAGTATAACCTCCATGGGAAACAGTAGGATGATTCCTCATAGAACAAAAAATAGACCTATCATATTAGTAATCCCACTACTGGGTACTCACCCAAAGGAAAAGAAATCATGTCAAAAAGGCACATGCACTTGTATGTTTAATTGCAACACAATTTACAATTGCAAAGATATGGCATCACCCTAAGTACCTATCAACTCAGCCATAAAAAATAAATGATGTCTTTTGCAGCAAGTTGGATGGAACCAGAGACCATTATCCTAAGTGAAGTACCTCAGGGACATAAAAACAAATACTGCATATACTTACTTATAAGTAGGACTACATGATGTGTATACATGGTTATACAGGGTGGAATAATGAACTCTGGAAACTCAGTAAGGGTGGGGGGGGGAGGGATGAAAAATCACCTATTAGGTACAAGGTACACTATTTGGGTGACAGGTACTCTAAAAGCCCTGACTTTACCACTATACAATTCATCCATGTAACAAAAAACCACTTGTACTCCTTAAATCTATTCAAATAAAAAAGGAGATTTTACATAAAATCTAACTGTCAAGCTTCTCCTGAAAAATGGAAAGATGGTAACACTGTTCCTGCATAATTACATAGCACCAATCGCTGCAGCTGAACAACGGGGGGCCCTCAGATGGGGTATGAGCTCCTCTTTTGGCTTCCTTAACCCATTTGCATTATGGGTTTGGTCTCCGTGGGCGTTTGGTTTGTAACTCTAGGTGGAACTCTCCCTAAGCACCCTCATTAACACCTGTCTGTTACTGAGGGCCCTGTCTACTAAGTGGCCCCTGTTGCTCTAACCTTTTATCCTCCTGAACATCCTCCCCGCAGCTCTAAGTTTCTGAAACAGAATCACGTCACTGCCCTTCTCAAGGGTATGGTATTGTATACTCCTTAGTGACCAGGGAATAATATTAGTTTAAACTCCTTAATATGACATTCTAGACATTCCTTGATTTGATTCCAAATTACCCAAATTTTCCACCTCTAATTATTGCTTAGATTGAAGCTACTCTAAAAAGGAAGGAAAATGGCTTGCTACAAAATTCTGCTATTTTTGACATTTTTATCAATGGCTTGGATCACAAGATGTAGGATTTTCAAATTTAAGAAAAAGGAATAATATCTATAATTTATTTATACTCATCCTTAGAGATGTCTGCCTTAATCCTTTTTCTGCCTTTACAAAAGGATCTGGGTTCAAGGTGTTTTTAAGATTACACAGCTATCATAAACATAGAGACACTAGTGCTCCTTTGTCTTTTTACAACATAGTAAGCATTCCTACAGCATTTTTGGACACAGAATCTCATTTTTTCAAGTCCAAGAAGAAAAACAGGATGACAGATAAAAGACATATATGAATTGAAGTAATGATTAAATAAGGTAAGATTTGCATTTGGACAGAAAGCTGTCTGCACAGTGCTGGCAGCTAAGGATAAATTATACAATAACTATGAATGTTTTTTCAGAGCACAAATATGTGCTTAGCACTCTGCAGGGGGCTGGATGGTAATTCTAAAAGGTACTAGGACATACAAGGTTTAAAACACTGGAATGAAGCCCATGAAACTGAGAACACAGCTGTTTCAGGGAGAACAAGTTAACTTCTAATTGTTACACAGCATCCTATCTCCCATAACTCTAGGAAGAGTTATGCTGCAAAAATTTATAGTTTATTAACTCCAAATAGGGAGATATTGTCCAGATGACTTTTTTATTCAATCCTTCTAGAGGATTCAAATTTCACTCCTGTTGGACTTATTTCTCATGATAACACTTTGGCGTGGGGCACACGCCCAGATGTCAGCGGCAACGCACTTCCCAGAAGTCATGTCAGCTTCAGTTAACTTTCTTGGATGGAAAAGAGAAGAGACTTTTAGCTTTGGCCAAGTATAGTCTCTATAACTTTGCCCACTTCACCACCTCCCCTTACAAATGACTTATTTTTATAAGAAAAACAATAAAAGAAAAATGTGTTATTTTTCCACAGTTTTCCTTGTAACACCACAGAGCTTTAAAACATAAGATTATTAAACATGTAATTGGGGGAAATCAATTACTTAGTGAGTAGACAAAATAGACAAAGATTCCAGACCAATACAAACGTCTCCTTGAGAGACTGCATGTGGCAAAAGGCAGCCAGAGAACATTTCAGAGAAAGTACGATAGGGCTTGCTTGAGTAAAAACAGTCTGTTCATTATTTTTAAACCTTGAGAATTTTCAATTAGTACTTCTGTTGTTATTTTATAGAAAATTTCCTACAAAAATTCATAGGCATCAGGATGAATGAAGCCAGTAAAATTTTGATTATAACCATGAGGAAAAAGAAATTTTAGTGGTGACAAGTATCCTAAATCACAACTGTATAGCTTCAACAGATATTGGTAATATGTAATTTAGTGTGAAATCTTGATTAGCATATACTATAGTTTTGTTTTTGTGAAACTAGAGTGCTTTAAATATCTTTTCTTACATTAATCAATATTTCTTTTAAGCTACACTCCATTACAAAGTAAAATATTGTTTAATTAACATTGGTTCCCCTGAGTACCTACGATAGCTCCCTGTTGGTTTGGACTTCACAACCTAGCATCAACGATCCACACAATGATAACAACATTAACTAACATTTCCATAGCACTTACTACATACCAGTTTCTATTATCTATTGCTATGTAAAAATAACAGCCCAAACTTAGTGGCTTAAAATCAATCATTATATTATTACCTTTCATTAATCTATTGATTGATTGATGGTTAAGAGACTGGGTTCTGAATTTAGATTACCCATTATAAAGTTATGATTGTGAGGATTAAATGGCCACCCTGACCTCTCTTTATCGGTGATGTTTTCTCTCCCTTCAGAAAAAGGTTTAATCCATTGGTAGGTACACTGCCATTTTCTTCATGGAATTATCCCCATAAACTTGGACTACCATGTGCCTGATTTCACTTCCACTCTTCCCAAGTTTTCACTTCTACTGTTTAACAAGAAGTTTAATGTCTGTTTGTTGCTCTAATTCAAGCTCCAACATTCTCCCAGTGGTGCACAAAAACATGCCACACCACTCAGCAAGACATCACTTTATGACTACACTGTGAGACAATGATACACTAAAGCAAACATTATCAGTTGTTTGTTTAGTGCTGCCAATGTAAGTGCATGCTGGCAAGTTCATGAACTTAACTGTTGGACTTGTATGCTATTATTTATTTTGCTAGTGTATCTTCTCTGCACAGGTGTGTGTTCCTCAAGGGCAGAGACCTTGACTTGTTCCCTTTGTATTCATTCCTACCACTTGGGACATGGTAGCACAGGCGTTCAATGGCTACTGAACTGAACTATATTAAATTTCTTTTGGAACAGACAGAGAACAAGAGTCTTAACAGGCTGCCTCCTTTTCTGAAGAATAAACTAAAGAGCCTAAGCCTTTGACTACCATATGAAAAAAAGTTGAAAAGTTCATAAAAATAATCCATAAAATTAAAAATAATAAAACATTTCATAATATCAAAATAGTATTAATTATTCATTAAAAAACAAGAGTAATATCCATTTTTGAGCTTCTGAGTAAAACGCCTTATATCACTAGTTTAAATAATAAATGTAAACTAAGTTTAATAAAGAATTATAATAATTCATAGTTTTTTAGAAGCAGAGGTTTCCCAGGAACACTAGGAAAGGAGCAGCCCTTCAAAACTTGAAACAGAAAATGATGAGAATGAATAAGAGGCTGTGTTGAAAGAGAGGAGGAAAGAATGTTAAACTTTGTCTTAAAGAACAAGAGGAAAATGAAGGGAGGAAATAAAAGCAAGACACTAATTCTTTGGCTATTCTAAAATTCTGCTGGCCAGGCATGGTGGCTCATGCCTGTAATCCTGCACTGTGGGAGGTGGTGGGAGGACTGTTTGAGGTAGGAGCTGGACACCAGGCTAAGCAAAAGCGAGACCCCCATGTCTACTAAAAATAGAAAAAATTAGCCAGGTGCGGTAGTGCAGGTCTGTTATCCTGGCTACTCAGGAGGTTGAGGTAGGAGGATTGCTTGAACTCAGGAGCTGGAGGCTGCTGTGAGCTATGATGATGACACTGTACTCCAGCCTGGGTGACAAAGTGACACTGTCTCAAATAAAACAAAACTCCATTGTGCTGGAGGCATGTGGTGTGATAAACACATTCACATCTTTTCTAGGACAAATTTGGATTTAGCCAGCATTGATGTCTATCTTCAAACTTTTTTCTACTATTTTCTTAATGCTACGAAAGTAGGTGTATTTGGATTCTATCAACTAGCATTTACTTTCAAATTGTCCTATCTATAATAGGACAAATAGGATCCATTATATTAATGACTAAGGCAAAGGCACTATTCAAAGAACTTTGAAAATTTCAGAGAAATTCTGGAGTATATTTAGTGTCATTTTAAGTACTTGGTATGTTTTGTATTAGATATATGTGAAAATTTGGAACTTACAAATAGTTATTAGTTAAACCATACATCCTAACCTTGCCCCCTCTAAGCCAAAGCTTAATGACATATCCTTGCTTGATGAAATATATGGGTAAAAATGGCCAGAGAAATGAAAGGGTATATAAGGGATGCTATTTCAGTATCTGTAAGCAAAAAGAAAAAAAAATATTCCCAGAGGTATGCTTCAAAAATTGAGACTCATTTGGAAAACCCTATTGTAGTTTTTTTTTTTTTTTAAGAGCTTTGAAATCAAACAGAACTGAGTTTGAGTCCTGGCTCTGCCATTTACTAGTTCCCTTGACTTGTTCCCTTTGTATTCCTACCACTTGGGACATGGTAGCACAGGCGTTCAATGGCTACTGAACTGAACTATATTAAATTTCTTTTGGAACAGACAGAGAACAAGAGTCTTAATAGGCTGCCTCCTTTTCTGAAGAATAAACTAAAGAGCCTATCTGTACCACTAAGTGGTACAGATTCTTCCTAAGTCATATTTACTTATATGAGAAATATCAGGCTCTGACATGAAAAACACACATAGTAGATTTCAGTTAACTCCTATGTGTACTGGGGTGCTGGGGTAGGGGAACAAATTAGTGCTGGAGTCTGCTGGTGGCAGGAAAGTCACCACTTAGGAGATAGCTCAGGAAATTCTATGGCTCTGTATACTTTCATGTTTACTCTCTGCTTCTCCAGCTGATTAGGTAAGTTAGGTTTCTACAAATGACTTTTTTTCAGGTAGTGTTCAAGAGATTTTCCTATTACTCTGCCCTGAATTTATTTGCTATAAGCTTTTATATTTCAAAATGGAAATAATAATTAAATCTAAAGAGTTCATCACAGTCGGATAAGCTAGTAGATGCTCGTTAGAGTGTATAAGCCAAAGTCAAAGTTTAGCAATAAAGACATTAAAGAATTAGAAAATAAGGTAAACAGAAATGTAAAATTTATATTTGTTCAAACTGAGAAATTATGCTTTACATCTCATATTTTGCCCTAATGTATTTATTACAAGAGAATTAGTTTAATTATATATTGTATACTAATTAGATACACTTTGAAATAATACAAAAGGTGACTTATGCGTTTCAGGTGTGGGAAATTCTTGATTAATAATTAACCGTCCTGAAAAAACCTACAGGTAACAACATGGAGGAATCTCAAAAGCATTATGTTCAGTGAAAGAAACCAGGCATAAAAGAACATATATCATATGATTCCATTTGTATGAAAAGTCTGGAAAAAGCAAATTTATGGAAAGGTGGAAAGTAGATTAATGGTTTTCTCGGAATAAGGAATGACTGTGAACGAGCATGAGGTTTCCTTTAAGGGTGACAGAAATGTTCTAAAATTAGACTGTGGTGATGGTTGTACCACTGCGTAAAAACTGAAATCACTAAAAAAGATGAATTTTGGCAGCACCTGTAGCTCAGTGGGTAGGGCGCTGGCCACATACACTGAAGCTGGCAGGTCTGAACCTGGCTCGGGCCAGCTAAGCAACAATGACAACTGCAACAACAACAACAACAACAACAACAACAACAACATAGCCAGGTATTGTGGTGGGCACCTGTAGTCACAGCTACTTGGGAAGCTGAGGCAAGAGAATTGCTTAAACCCAAGAGTTTGAGGTTGCTGTGAGTTGTGACACCATAGCACTCTACCTGAGGTGACAGCTTGAGACTCTGTCTCAAAAAAAAAAAAAAGATGAATTTTATGGTGTATGAATTATACTTCAATAAACTTGTTCATAAAAATAAATCTATATGGCTAGGGACTATAATAGAAAAGAAATTTTTACATTCTGAATTAAGTGTGAATTTTGAAGAGAAAATGTATTTCTACTGAGAATGAGTCCCTGCACAATGCCCTTATTTTGAAGACCTATATCTATCAGTAAAGTAACCTCAAAGTGTGATGTGCACATGGGAGATCTTTGGAATCTGGGAAGGCTTGACTTTTAGGGTGCTGCATTTAAGATGAATAGGGTACATTTATTTTTCCTCCCAGGTAAACAAACTATAATGGGTACCAAAGGAACAGTGTTAGCTTTTCTGTGAGTCATTCTGAGTATCAATAACCAACACATGTGCCTCTAATAAACAGTAGAAGGGACTTGCTATATTTTGGTAAATTCTAGGAAACTCTGCAGATTATCAAGGTTATTAAGAACTATAGCAAAGGCTCGGTGCCCATAGCTCAGTGAGTACGGTGCTGGCCACATACACTGAGGTAGGCGGGTTTGAACCTGGCCTGGGCCAGCTAAACAACAATGACAACTGCAAAAAAAATAGCCAGGCGGGTGAGTGACACACCTCTTGGGGGCAAGACACAATTGTAAGAGGGACTTTACCTAACAAATGAAATCAGTATAACCTGGTTTCTTGTACCCTCAATGAATCCCCAACAATAATAATAAAAAAATAGCAGGGTGCTATGGCAGGTGCCTCTAGTCTCAGCTACTTGGGAGGCTGAGGCAAGAGAATCGCTTAAGCCCAAGAGTTAGAGGTTGCTGTGAGCTGTGATGTGACAGCACTCTACTGAGGGCAACATAATGAAACTGTCTCAAAAAAAAAAGGAACTACAGCAAAGTGACCCTAAAGAATATGGGCCCAGAGAAGAAAGCATTAAATTAAATAGTGGCTCATGGTAAAGGGACCCATGACTTTCATTTTTGCTCACTGCTGTGGTTGGGAAGGAGTAATACAAAGGTAACCTATTTTGGTTCTGTTCCTACTCTAATGTGTCTTATTTTACTCTATAATTATTTTCCTTCTAAAAAAGTAACATTTAGACAAGAATCCATGCTTAACTCTTTTCAGAATATACTCTGGCTCTTAATTTAACAAACATGATCTTTATATAAAAAGTGTCCAATGTTATTCACAAACTTTGAAATGATTCTTCTACTGTCAATAGCAGATTACTAGATACCAACTAGGATCTTGTGAGTAAGGACCACTTGTTGCTCATCTGCAACTCTACAACACACATAAGCACAGGGTTTTTTGGTTCGGTGCCTGTGGCTCAAGTGGCTAAGGCACGAGCCACATACACCTAAGGTGGTGGGTTCGAATCCAGCCCGGGCCCGCCAAACAACAATGATGGCTGCAACCAAAAAAATTGCTGAGGGTTGTGGCGGGTGCCTGTGGTCCCAGCTACTTGGGAGGCTGAGGCAGGAGACTTGCTTGAGCCTAGGAGTTGGAGGCTGTTGTGAGCTGTGATGCCACAGCACTCTACCCAGGGGGACAGCTTGAGGCTCTGTCTCAAAAAAAAAAATAAATAAATAAAAATAAAAGCACAGGGTTTTTCTTATAATGTTTGCTGAATTGGAAACGGAAGCACCGTATAAACAATAGACATAAATATGACAGATTATTTTTCACAGTAAAAAATAGTTCTAAAACTTTTAAGATACCACCTTACCACTTTACCACTGGTTGTTAAGATACCACCTTCAAGGAAGGATTCATATGAATTAAAGATGCATGAATTACAGTGGTTCATGACCATAAATCTAACCCTCTGGGAGGCTGAGGCAGGTGGATTGATTGAGCTTTAGAGTTCGAGACCAGCCTAAGCAAAAGCGACACCCTATCTCTAGTGAAAATGGAAAAAAATAGAAAAACTAGCTGGATGTGGTGGCAGGTGCCTAAGTCACAGCTACTTGGGAGGCTGAGGCAAGAGAACCACTTGAGCCCAAGAGTTTGAGGTTGCTGTGAGCTGTGATGACATTATGGCACTCTACTCAGGACAACAGAGTGAGACTGTCTCAAAACAACCAACCAACCAACCAATTAACTAAATTCCTAACAATCTAAGATAGGTAATATCACAAGTGCAATATCTTGAATACGTTATGTTAACTGAAGTTCTAAAAGATAAACATCACTTTTTGTCTGGGCCAATGAAATATCCTACTCTTATGAGAATAGTAAGTATATTTATACCATCTTTTCATTAAAAAGAAGATTTCTGAGGTCAGATAATTAAGTTCACAAACTCATTCTATAAAAAGTGCTACATACCTCATTGCTGAATATCACTACGGTCACCTGAGAAGTACTCTCTTTGGGAAACTATGCATGACCCCACACTAGCTCCACCCCTCAAAGCAATTTTGGAACTCTTTTTCTGGAATGGTCATCAGTGGTGTCATTGTCATGTCTGATAATTAAGTTCATGAACTCATCCTAGAGAAAGTGCTTTTAAGGGTGGACTAGGTGTTGGCATTGACTTCCAAAGGGGAATATTTTGAAGGTTTGTAGTGATATTCACAAATGAATCACATAGCACTTTCTCCAGGAAGAGTTTGTGAATTTAACTGTCCAACCTTCTAGATACAGTTAGTAAAAGTAATGAGGTATATGTGCTATTATGAAATGATCTCCACAATGTAATGCTAAGTGAAAAAAACAAGGCCAACAAAAACCATGTGAAACGTGGTTTGATTCTTCTTGTTAAAAAATGAGAATTTTATCTGTACATGTTGGCAACAATGTATGACTCCTCCTTGGTCTCCACCCCTGTCGTTGGGATGTAGGCATTTATGGGTATGAATTTTCCTCTCAAGACTGCTTTAACAGTATCCCACAAATTTTGATAACTTGTGCCTCCTCTATCATTTAGTTCAAAGAATCTTTTGATTTCCATCGATTTAACTATTATTCAGCAGTAAGTTGTTTAGTTTCCATTACTTTGTGTAGAAACAAATGTTTCTGTTAGAGTTGATTTCTAATTTTATTACACTGTGGTTTGAGAATATGCATGGTATAATTTCTATTTTTTTAAATTTGTTGAGACATTTTTTATGGCCTAGGATGTAGAGAATATTCCATGAGATGATGAGAAGAACACATATTCAGTGGCTTGTAGGTAGAATGTTCTATAAATACTTATTAGGAGTGCTGAAGTACATTGTTCTAGAGGGGTGCTGAAGTCCTTGGCTTTTACAGTACTGTTATTTACGGTTTTATTTAGATCAAGTGGTGTCTGCTTTATGAATCTCGGCCCAGTTGTGTTAGGTACATAAACATTTAGGATTATTATGTCTTCTTGTTGAATTGTTCCCTTTACTACCATATAATGACCATAATTATCTTTAATTTTATTGCTTTAAAGTCTATGTTATCTGATATAAGAACTGCTATAGCAATTTTCTTTGGTTTCCATTTGCATGGAATTTGTCTTCCGTCCCTTTATCTTGAGTCTGAATGATTCCTTATGGGTTAGATGTGTTTCCTGGAGACAACAGGAAACACATCTTGTATGTGTTTTTACACATACAAGGCTTGTATTTTTTTATCCATTCAGCCTATGTCTGTTGACTGGGGAGTTCAATCCATTTACATTTATTGAAAGAATTGGTTAAGTGGGGTGGGTTTCTGTTCTTGCTGTTGAGTAGAATTTTATTGCTCTGTTTTACCTCTTGAGCCAGTGTGATTCTGGGCTATGACCTTTAGCTTTTGGGGGGTTTTACAGTGGTGGGTGTATATTGCACTGATCCATGTATAGTGCAGGTCTGAGTACTTCCTGCAGGGCAGGTCTGGACTTGGCTAATTCCCTCAGCATTTGCTTGTCTGAAAATAAGACTTAATTTCTCCATCAAATGTGAAACTTAGTGTCATAGGACACAAAACTATGTTGGCAGTCGTTTTGTTTAAGAAGATGGTAGATGGAGACCCACTCCTTTCTGGCTTATAGGTTTCCACTGAGAAGTCTTTAGTGATCCTGCTGAATTTTCTCTTTCACTTTGACTTTGGCCAGGTTGAATCCATGTCTTGGATTGTCCCATTTGCTATGAGTCCTTCTGGAGTTTGATTACCATCTTTTATCTGGAAGTCTGGATCTCTGGCGATACAGAGTTTTCCACAATAATGCCCTTGAATAAATTTTCTATGCTTTAAGCACTTTCTTATTCTCCCTTAGGGATACATACAATTTGTATGTTTGTTCACTTTGCATAGTCCCATATCTAAGTGACTGCTCTGCCCTTGTTTTCTTTTCTCTCTTTAAATGACTGGGTTAGCTCAAGAGCCTTGTCTTCAAGCTCTGATATTCTTTCATCTCCTTGGTTTACCCTGTTCTGAAATTTTCTGGTGTTTTGAAAATTCCTGAATTGACTCTTTCATTTCTTTAAGTTCAATTATATCCTTCCTAATTTTGCCAAGGTCTTTAGTGACTTTTTCATTAATTGCCTAATACAGTTTTGGGCTTTTGTTGGTTTCTGGTTTTCTCTTCAATTTCATTGATCTTATTTGCTGTCTATATTCTGAATTCCATTTCTGTCATTTCAACAATTTCCTTCTAATTGGAGTTCACTGCTGTGTTGGGATCCCTTGGGAGTGTTGATCTGTTCTGATTTTTCATGCTGCCAGGGTTCTTTTGCTGGTTTCTTCTCATATGAAACCTCTTTTTTCAATTCTAAGTTAATAGGTTTGCAGAACTCTTGCTTCTTTTTGGGAACTCTCCTGGTAGTGTAGGATGTTCAAGCTGGAAGCTGGATGATACTCTTTTCACTGAGGCTGGTGTTATGGGGATTGCTCTAACTAGGGTCCTCCCCACAGAGGTTAACTATAGCAGCTGGGTAAGGTTGTCATGGATTCCTGGGTATGGGTATTTGCTGTGCTGGTGGCTTGAGGCTGGAGAGTCCCTGGTGGAGCGCTGAACTTTGGGGAAGCTCTTCTAGCCCTGCTTTGCTGGTGGAGGCTCTGGAGTGGGGTCTTGGGGTACAGGTGCAGGGCTGAAGACTTGGAAATAGTGTCAGGCCTAGCAGAAGTTCTGGTGGTCCAGGGGTGGGAGCCTCAGAACTGGGACTGGGGGCAAGCTTGTAAGCAGAATCTCTTAGCAGGGCCTCTGAGCCAAAAGTGAAGCTGTGCAGATGGTGGGTCAATTGGATGTGGAAGATAGGGTCAGGGCTGACCAGGTGGGGGGGGGGTAATTGGGGTCTGGAGGGCCAAATCAGGGCAAGCAAGTAGCAGGCTGCTCCACAGGCACCAGGGTCCCATGAGTGCCAAGTTAGGCATGCAGAGATCACAGTTCTCGTTGCCTCACCCAGGACCCACTGAAGCGGTTGCCGCAGGGCTCTCTGGTCAGAGCCTGCTGCTTCCTGGCATGGGAGCCTCAGAGCTGAGACTGGGGTAGAGCTAGAAGTAAAGTCCCTGGGAGCAAGGCAGGAGTTTATATTGACTAGACAGTATGAAGAGCTCATCTGCCATTTGTGGCAATGATAATGCAATTTATACGTACTTTCTAAATTAACAAATCCAACATGTACCAAAAATTTCTCATAAAATACTGATTAAGAAAATATCTAAGAAATCATTGTGATCTACTTTTTCTAACCCCCCCTGTGTCAGTTATCAATGCAGTGTCTCTTTCTTCTAAAGCTAGACTTCTTTACTCTGCTTTGTGACACTAGAATTAGACCTTAGACACATTTCTTCTTTGCCAGTAGGCACAGTATTAAGCTGTGTCAGTAAAAGGTGCTGAAGGGATATTGAAGTAGAAAGTGGCTTCTCTTCCTGGCCCTGGTATGCTTTGTCCTTCTTGCTTCTGCATCATGTGCCTGCCAGTGCTGTGTGGGACACCTAGAGGTGCTTTCCTCTATAACCTTTCAGTGGTACTCTACTCGGTAGTTTCCTATCAAGTTTTACTGATACCCCAGAAACCTCAGTAGCAACCTAGTAGGTGGCCTCCCAGCAAGTCTTACCAGCATTCTAGCAGGCAGTTTCCTGCTTATCAGTTTGGTTTGTGGCAGCTTGATGGACTTCTATGCCATCCCCTAGCCACAGCAACACCTGTCCAACAAGATATGAATCAGTCTAGTTCTGGAGAGGGGCCTTCTTCCAAGTAAAGTACTTTGCTTGAGCCCTAGAGATAGCAGCTATTCTCTATATTCTATTCCTATTTTTTAGAATTTCTTTATCCCTTAGTAGTTAATCTCCTTTTACCACTTAATAACTCCTTATGTTAAAATTTCCCTGTTCAAATTACTAGTGTGGTTTCTGGCTCCTGATTGGACCTTGACTGATTCACAAGCAAACCAAACCAACCCAATAATAACACAAGCCAAGCACAAACAATCAAATCCATAAACTCACCCTTAAAACATAATTTTATATTATTAGTTTGATAATAGAATGATACAGCATGGCATTTAGCCAAACTTGTTAACTTATTGTCTGAAGTGGACTGTGCATGCGTGTGAATGAGTCAGCTGCTATCACAGGTTTATTCTTCCTTCACATTTCAGAAAGATGTATCAAGCAAAATGCATTGTTCAGAGTGTGGTTATCTAATTCTTTAAAAGTCCATCATAGGAAAAGACAGAATAAGGAGAACTTGATAAATTTGTTTTCTATAAGAACTAAACTATTTCTAAAAGGCATGCAAAACAGAACTGTTATATGTGACAAAATTTTTAAAATCACTTTGAACATTCCAGAAAATTCTCAAAAGGTTAACAGAAATTGTCAGTAAAGTTAAACTCTAATTTCTACCTCAACTGATATCATTCATTCATTCCATAAATATTCAAAAAGTGGCACTGGGATAAGGCAGCAAAGAGGATAAACAGTATCTTAGCCTCATGGAATTTACTTTCTGTGGTAGGGAAAAAAACAAACATGTAAAAAATTAACACATAACATAATTTCAGACGTTTTAGAGAGCTATAAAGATAAATAGAGCAGGAATGTAATGGGTGTGGGTGCTACTTTAAGAGATGATTTAATGTTTTATATTAATTTCCTTCATATAGCATGTGATAACTGTCATATAAATATAAACACAGATGTGTCTTAGGGATACTAAGAGGATAGCACTCACATAGTTCCACAGTACATCAAACTGAATACATTCCTACAAATTCTCACAAGCTTATATACAGACCAATGAAACTTACCCTATAGAAAGCACTTGTCAAAGGGAGTAACGCAGCAGCAATGTTATATTCTTCTAAACTTGAACAATCCTAAAACAAAGACAAACGAGCATTATTAGGTTATTTATCAGAAATCATAAATATATGGAAATCAAAATCTGGGATCTATTATTTATTGTTCTGTGGGTTTTCACTTTTATTCCAAATTGTCAGTAAGGTGTAATTAGGTAACTTTGGGTGGGAAAAAAATCTGTTCCTGAAATATATTCTTTTAGAAATTAGATAAAGATACATTTAAGAAAGACACAATTTTTCATAAATTATTGGTGAGCAGTTACCTTTACTTTCTTGCTCTACAATGACTGTGTTAAAAGTTGTATAATTTACATTAAAAAATATTGGAAGGGGGTTTTAGTGTTTCTAACTATAGTATTGAATTGAGTCTAAAATACATTTTTTTCCCCACAACTTGACATCTCTGAGATTGGAATCATCTTATAGTTGATTGAAAGTATTTTTTAACTTTATTCAAATTAATATAATGGTACATTGTTCTTACTTCCAGGGTAAAGTTCCATTTGTAGAAGAGCCCCTTCACCCAGGGGGCGTGTTATACACCCTCACAATGTGCACCTTAGGTGAGATCCCGCCTCATGCCCTCCCTCCTTCTGTCATATGTCCGGATTGAAAGTCGTTTTTCTTTGTTAGTGTTACATAAAAAAGAAATCTTGTTATAGATCAGACAAAAAAAAAAAAAAAAACAGTGAGTGAAATATTGTTAGGGAATAGAATAGTCAGAAAATCTCAGTGAGAATGCAAAATGATGCGGCAACTGTGGAAAACAGTATGGCAGACACCCCCCAAAATTAAAAATAGAATGATTATATGCTCTAGCCATTCTACTTCCAGGTATATGCCCCAAAGAATTGAAAGCAAAGACTCAAACAGGTTTTGTACATACACGTTCATAGTGGCAGTACTCACAACAGTCAAAATGGAAGCAACCCAAGTGTCTGACAGAAAAATCAATCAAACAAAATGTAGTGTGTACACACACTCGCGTGCGCACAATGGAATATGAGTCAGCCTTTAAAAGAAAGTAAATTCTGACATATGCTATAACACAGATGAACCTCAAGGTCATTACATTTGGTAGATATTTGTATTAACTAGTCCTTCCTCTAGTAGGGGATACAATGTGAGCCATAGGGAGGCCAGGACTTGGAATAGTGTCCAAGAGCAGCCAAAGCTGCAACCAACCCTCTTTCTAGAGCAGTGGTTCTCAACTTTCCTGATGTCATGACCCTTTAATACAGTTCCTCATATTGTGGTGACCCCCAACCATAAAATTATTCTCATTGCTACTTCATAACTGTAATTTTGCTACTGTTATAAATCATATGAATTATATGAATTGATCCCTATGTGGGTTGTTTGACCCTCAAAGGGGATGTGACCTACAGGTTGAGAACCACTGTTCTAGAGGGTCAAGAACAGTGACTAACCACTGTGTCCCCACCCTCGGACAATGTGGCTATCTTTATCAAAATGCAAATTCCTCATGTTGATATGAACTGATTATAAACTCACAAGCTGAAATCTTAGATCTCAATTATGCCAGTGTAATTCCTCTACTTTCCAGATTAGAGAAAAGAAGGTTATACATCAGCCATAAAGACATGACTGGAATCTAGATTTATCTACCTATCATTGTGGTGTTTTTTTTCTATATACACTACTTTTGTACTTGATTGCTTTCCTTCTATTCTTAACGTAGGGACTATGATGCTTTTGAGCTTGTAGCACTAATTTTGGAGTGTGAGGGTAGGAAAACAGGTCTAAACCGAAGAGCAGTGAGAGGTACACTGGTAAAAAGGACAAGTGCTCTAGACAACGGGAGGAATAGTTAGGAGACAAAGTGGAAATACAACATAGACAACCACTGTCTATTTCCAGATACTGCCAGGGATGAGGAGAGTGTAGTAAGATTCTGAGAAAATAGGAATAAGCTTGGTATCATGTCTCATGGCCTAGAAGTCACCATTCATACTCTACAGCCAGTCTTGTATAGCATGAGTACATTTGGCACTGTGATCTGCTAAAAGAGTTTTCAGTTGAATTTCATTTATTGTCAGTTCTGAAAAACACAGTTCAGAATGCAATGAATGTTCAACTCCACTGAAACAATACTGGGTTATATAACACAAATTCCTGGAACAAAAAGTCATTCTCATATAAATAGAACATATCTTCTGATTCAATTTAAATAAATAACTAAAAGATAAGCTCAAGTTTCTTACACTAAAAATAATACTTTGAATTAACTCATCACACTGAGTAAATGTTTATTGGATAAATGAATACCCAAAGGAATAAATGTAAGAAGAGTAATGAGGAAAAGGAGCTAAGGACTGAAACTTGGGAAAGATACATATCCACACAGAGGAGAGTAAGGGAAAATCAAGATGGGAAGGGAGAATTAGGTGGCAGCAATATTACCGATGTCAAGAGACGAAGAAATGACCAATAATGTTATACACGTCAGGGAAATTTAGTAAAATGAAGATTAAGAAAAAGCCAAGAAACCAGTGAATATCACGAGATCATTGGTAACTTTTGACATGATGAGGGCGCGGATGAGTTGAGTAAAACAAATGAGCCCTGACTGTAAATGTTCATAGGAAATTAAAGTAATAAGATGCTCATTTATAGAATTTTTCTATCTCAATGGGTAGTTTGATGAATTTTGATAGTGCTAAACAGATGAATACTAAGATTTTATTTAATCCGTTGATTCTATGAGAATTAGAAGGGTCTCAATCATAGCAAAGGGGAAAATCCAACGGAGGAGAGAGAGGAAAAAGAAAGAGCCCAGCAGAATAGGTCCCTCAGCTATATCTGGTAGTCAATATGGTCCCCATTTCTTAGGTCAGTATTAGACCCTAGAAACATCTCATTTCCATAAAAAGCAAAAAAACAGAATTTATATTAAATAGCAGGATCCCTGAAGATAGCAGCAAATACCTGAAGAGAAAGAAGCCTGGCTCTGCTAGGAAGACTCAGTTTCTTTATGGGGAAAATCCTTAAACTGTCCAGCAAACTGTCCAAAATCCTACTAGATCTGTAGAGTAATTAATTGATAGCTGTTATTTGGGGGCGGGGGGGGGGGAATTGGAGAAGTGCTGAGTAAATAAATTTTTCTTCTACTTTCTAAACAAATTGCAGGACTTTTTAGGGTTTTTAACTGTAAGTCTATTAGAAGAATTTGGTAGGCAGCATTTCCAAACCCAATTTCACTAAGAAAAAGAAAGTGGTTATAGGACACATTTTGGAAAATAATAATTTAAGATCATCAAAAGTCTTCTGAGAGAATCCCAACCAAAAGACCATTTTAAAATTTATTCATTGATTTCTGTTTCTAGAATTTTGGTTATTTTCATATACTGATAGGTGCTTTTGCTGAAAAAAATTCAAAATGATAGATAAAATATTTTAAAATATTAATGCAGAGCAATAAATTGGCAAGAAAGCAAGGAGTACTCAGAGCAAAATATAACTGGTAACTTACAGAGATAAACAGAACACTAACGTTAAATTTTACCATAGGAAGAACTGGTGTGCAAACATGAGTATTGATTTTGAACTCAAGAGATAAGAGACAAAGTCTAGCACTGGAACTCCTAGGGCCACTTAGACCACCAGATATAAAGTATGAGATATCAAAAGACAACTGAGCAAAAACAGGAATAAATATGTGGGTAAATCTAAATATACATTGACTGTATAAAGCAATGACAATATTGTCTTATGGTAGTAAAGATAATTAAGATATATCTGAAATATACAACCATAGCAGCACAGACTTTGTAAAGGGGAGGACTGGAGTTGGATTTTGATAAATTAAGTAAGAACTCCAAAATTTCTGGATTATCACCAAAGGAACAGAAACAGCAGAATTTGTAACTTACAAACTAGTGAAGGAAAAACTCCCCAAACCTTAAACTAAATGAAAACAAAAAGGAAGAGGAAAAGAAACACAAAAAAGGGAAATAATCAGAAAAAAAAAACAAAATAAGATGACTGCAATAAATATAGGTACAATAATACAAATGGACCAAATATTTTTGGTAAAAGACAAAGACTGCCATTGAATCAAAAACAAAATCTAAATATTCATTGTTTAAAAACAACATATCTATACATTAAGGATATACAACATTTAGAGGATTAAAAAATAATTATCAGGCAATTACCAAAAGAAGTTGGGGTAGCTATATTATCAGACAAAATAATCTTTTAGGCAAAAAGCATTACTAGAGATAAAAAGAAGCACTATATAATGATAAATAGCTCAATCTATCAGAAAGACACAATGCTTTTAAATGTGTATAAACTTAATAACTTAGCTTTAAAATATACAAAGCAAAACTTGACAGATAAGAAGAAAAATAGATAACTTCATAATCATACTGTAAGATTTTAGTATGTTTCTCCTGGTGACTGATAGATCAAGCAGGTAAAACAATCAGTAATCCTATAGAAGATTTAAATAAATACTTTCAAAGTTAGAGCTGCTAGATGTATACAGAACACTGTAATACAAAACCAGCTTGTGGACACTGTAGCTTTAACAATGTAAATGCAATTGTTCACAAGGATTTAGAAAAGCTGACCTCATACTGGGCCATAAAATAAGGATGAGTAAGCTTCAAAATCTTTTTTTTTTTTTTTAATTGAGACAGAGTCTCACTTTGTTGCCCTCAGTAGAGTGCCAAGGCACCATAACTCACAGCAACCTCAAACTCTTGGGCTCAAATGACCCTCTTGTCTCAGCTTCCCAAGTAGCAGGGACTACAGGCACCTGCTAAACTTCAAGATCTTTTGAGTTATATAGATATAGCTGTCAGATGCAATTAAGTTAGAAATCGTTAATACATGTAAAGTACTTGAAATAGTACCTGACACATAGTAAGTACTCAGTAAGTGTTATTATCACTAAGGCTAGGAAATGCTTAGCATAGAATATTATATTGTAATTATTTATTTGTCTGTTTCCTTACTAAACTATGAATAACTTGACAGTATTTTTTTTTTTTTTTGAGACAGAATCTCACTCTGTTGCTCTGGGTAGAGTACTGTGGCACAACAACCTCAAGCTTTTGGACTTGAGCAATACTCTTGCCTCAGCCTCCCAAGTAGCTGGGACTACAGGTACCTGCCACTATGCTCAGCTAGTTTTTTTATTTTTAGTAGAGATGGGGGTCTTACTCTTGCTCAGGATGATATCAAACTCCTGACCTCAAGCAATCCACATATCCTGGCCTCTGAGAGTGCTAGGATTACAGGTGTGAGCTACCACGGCCTGCTTAATTTGACGATATTTTTATAATAGTGAAAAACAAGAAGTATCAATATTTATAGTAAGCTATTGAAGGGGCTTGGGGCCAGTGGCTCAGTGCTTAGGGCACCGGCCACATACACTGGGGCTGGTGGGTTCAAACCTGGCCTGGGCCTGCTAAACAACGATGACAACTGCAACCAAAAAATAGCTGGGTGTTGTGGTGGGCGCCTGTAGTCCCAGGTACTTGGGAGGCTAAGGCAAGAGACTTGCTTAAGCCCAGGAGTTTGAGGTTGCTGTGAGCTGTGACATAAGGGTACTCAACTGAGGCTGACATAATGAGATTCTGTCTGTAAAAAAAAAAAAAAAAGGGTGCCAGTCACATATACCAAGGGTGGCAGGCTTGACCCCAACCCAGGCCAGCTAAAAAACAACAATGACAACTGCAACAACAAAAAAATAGCTGGGTGTTGTGGCGGATACCTGTAGTCCCACCTTCTTGGGAGACTGAGGCAAGAAAATTGTTTAAGCCCAAGAGTTTCAGGTTGCTGTGAGCTGTGATGCCACAGCACTCTACCCAAGGTGACAGCTTGAGACTTTATCTCAAAAAACAAACAAACAAACAAACAAAAAAAGCTATTGAAGGAATTAAGCTCTTTTACAATGTCACAAACCAGAAAGATCAGTGGAAACAAATTTTCTAGGTCTTAGATTTCCAGAATAAGTGTTGAGAATAATTAGAAATAAACTCCTTTGAATAACAATTTTCATTCAATAAATGTATTTATTGAGTATCTACTATGTTCCAGGCATTTTATAGCAAATGAACTCAGAAAACTCTTTAACCCAAGAGGGAAAACAGATGACAAACTAAAACATATTTAAAGGGCTGAGACAAATTTGACAAGGGACACCAAGAAAGAGGCTTCAAGGTGGGTGGGAGGAATAACTGGCCTACTGACATAGGAAGTCTGGAGGGACCATAAGAATAAGGGTGTGAAGTAACCTAGAAAACCAATGACCAATAAACAGAAAGAGACAACCAATGATCAACAGAAACTGGCAAGACTGCCTGGAGGCTGAGCAGCTAATGAAAGACTTGCAACAAACTTCAAAGGTAGAAAGTATTTATATCCCTCCAGATCTTTGGGTCTGGATCCCTCTCTCACCTTCTCCTTCATTAAAGGGACCCACTTCCAACTCTCTTTGGAAGTGCTCTAAACTTCCTCTTTGTTCTTCCTAAATAAAATCTCTCTTTGTTACCCTGAAACTTACATTTGCTTTCTATTCACACTGGCTATGTCGCTTCAGTTTTTACAGTTTCTACCCACTTTTGCTTTTGATTTCCACAGTGCCTCATTTGAACTTTCTAGCTCAGCCAAGTAACAGAAGTAGGTCAACTGGGTTTGGGGAGATGGGACCTCTGCCCCCCTCCCCCAAACAAAATTCACAGCTAAATGGGATACATTCTTGAATTTGAGGGACACATATTCTTTCATGATGTCTCCATAGGGACCTGTGTTGGCAGCCAATTAGATTTTAAGTTAGATCAAGTGATCTTTGGTTTTAAATTCAAGAACATGAATTTTAGATACAAAAAGAGTGACTTAAAACTGAGTAATAGCTTTCCCTCTGTCTCACCTCTAGAAATGTGTGTTTGAGAGAGGAGAGAGAGAAAGTAAACATGAATCAATGAGAATACCCTTCAGAGAGAATAATAAAAACAATTATACACCATGATCAAGTTGGCGTTATCCCAGGGTTACAAGGCCGGTTCAACATATGTAAATCCATAAATATAATACATCACATAAATAAAATAAAAAACAAAGTCCACATGATTCTCTCAATTAATACAGAAAAAGCTTTTGATAATATCCAGCACCCTTTCATGATCGGAAGTCTCAAGAAATAAATGATAGAGGCCATATACAGCAAACCCACAGCCAATATCATACTGAATGGAGTAAAATTCAAAACATTACCACTCAGATCTGGAACTAAGCAAGGATATCCATTGTCTCCACTGCTATTCAACATAGAAATAGAAGTTCTAGCTATTACAATCAAGCAAGAGAAGGGGATCAAGGGTATTCAAATAGGGACAGAGGAGAACAAACTCTCACTCTTTGAGGATGATATGATCTTATACCTGGAAAACCTCAGGGACTCAACTACAAAACTCTTAGAAGTGATCAAGGAATATAGCAGCATCTCAGCATACAAGAGCAGTACTTACAAATCAGTAGCTTTTGTATATACCAACAATAGTCAAGCTAAAAATATAGTCAAGGACTCTGTTCCTTTTATAGTTGTGCCAAAGAAGATGAATATTTGGGAATTTACCTAACAAAGGATGTGAAAGATCTCTATAAAGAAAACTTTGAAACTCTGAGAAAAGAAATAGATGAAGATGTTAACAAATGGAAGAACATACCATGCTCATGGTTGGGAAGAATCAACATTGTTAAAATGTCCATACTACCCAAAGCAATCTACAGATTTAATCCAATCCCTATTAAGGCACCATCATCATACTAAAGAGCTTGAAAAAATAGTGCTTCATTTGATATGGAATCAGAAAAAACTTCGAATAGCAAATACACTACTCAGAAATAAAAACACATCAGGAGGTATCACCTTACCAGACTTCAGGCTGTACTATAAATCTATAGTGATCAAAACAGCCTGGTACTGGCACAAAAATAGAGAGGCAGATGTATGGAACAGGATAGAGAACCAAGAGATGAACCCAGACACTTATACTCATTTGATCTTGGACAAACCTGTCAAAAACATTCAATGGGGGAAAGATTCCCTATTTAACAAATGGTGCAGGGTGAACTGGCTGGCAACCTGTAGAACAGCAGTTCTCAACATGTGGGTCACGACCTCTTTGTAACAATGAAAATACATCACTACATTAGGAAGGTTGAGAGCCAATGTTGTAGAAGAATGAAACTGGACCCTCATCTCTCACCATTAACAAAGATTGATTCTCATTGGATTTAAAAGATCTAAACTTAAGACATGAAACTATAAAAATATTAGAAGATAGTGAAAGGGCCAGACCAACGCCATTTTGTTGTTTACTGCATAAGATCTATTCCACCCCAACCCCCCTGCTATTACCTTCCTCCACCCCTGGTCGCACATACTGTTTACTGCATACCTTGCACACACTGTTTACTACATAAGTTCTATTCCTAACTCCTAGCCCGCAGGGCCACTCCCTGGTGACTCCCCCACCCCAGGTTGCACAGCCACTGAGCCGTTAACTGAGTCACCTTAGGCAAACAGCTGCCATAATAAACAATAAGTTTCTATTACCTTGAAATACAGGTATTTCCTTCCAGCCACCTAATCAGGCTGCACCAACTCTAGCCCCCGGTTAAGAGACCTCCCACCCCTCACCTGTACCAATCCAAATTCTCCTTTACTAGTGAAATCATCAACCACCAATGCAAATCCTCCTTTACTAATGAAATCACCAACCACCAATCAAGAGTGTACTCGTAACGGACTCTACCCTTCTTGCCTTCTGTACACCATAAAAACTTTCCTCACCCCAGGTTTGGGGCTCTTCCTTGGCTTGCATGCCAGGAGAGTCCAGACCCAGGTCTGAATAAACCTCACCTCATGCCTTTTACATCAGAGTGTGTCTCGGATTCGTCTGTTGGGGCTGTTTGGGAGAATTTTGGGGCATAACAATAGTACAGGGAAACCACTTGAACAAATTGGCCTGGGAGAATTTTTTTATGAGGAAGACCCTCCAGACAATTGAAGCAACACTTAAATTATATTACTGGGAGCTGATCAAACTAAAAAGCTTCTGTACAGCCAAGAGCACAGCAAATAAAGCAAACAGACATCCTTCAGAATGGGAGAAGATATTTGCAGGTTACGCTTCTGACAAAGGTCTGATAACTAGAATCCACAGAGAACTCAAACTAATCAGCAAGAAAAAAAACAAATAACTCCATTTCTATGTGGGAAAGAGACTTGAATAGAAACTTCTCTGAAGAAGACAGGCGCATGGTTTACAAACATATGAAAAAATGATCACCATTTTTCAAAACCACTTTAAGATAACATCTAACTCCAGTAAGATTAGCTCACATCACAAAATTCTAAAACTACAGATGTTGGCATGGATACAGAGAGAAGGGAACACTTCTACACTGCTGGTGGGACCCTGCACTGCTGGTGCAAGCTAATACGACCTTTTTGGAAAAAAGTTTGGAGAGTACTCAAGGAACTAAAAGTGGACCTACCGTTTGATCCTGCAATCCCAGATGATCGAAAATCATTTTACAACAAAGACATTTGTACAAGAATGTTTATTGCTGCCCAATTCATAATTGCCAAGTCATGGAAGCAACCCAATTGCTCATCGACCCATGAATGGATTAACAAATTGTGGTATATGTGCACCATGGAATACTATGCAGCCATAAAAAGATGGAGACTTCACATCTTTTATGTTTACCTGGATGAAGCTGGAACACATTCTTGGTAAAGTATCTCAACAATGGGAAAAAAAGTATCCAATGTATTCAATACTACTATGAAATCAGTATATAAACACCTACACATTCATATGAATGGTAAAACATGACTATAATCCAGAATGAAGGAGGGAAGAGGAAGACAGGAGAGGGGAGGGAGAGGCCCGGAGGAGTGAGGGTATTTGGGGAAATTCAACCTAATGTGCATAATACAATGATACATTTCTAAACTATTAAGAATAGAGTATGAATGTTTTTACCACAACAAATAAGTAAGCAAGGAGATGGTTATGTTAATCAGTTAGATGTAAGCAGTCCACATTGTGTATCAAATCAGCACATTGTACCCCATAAATGCATTAATGTACACAGTTATGATTTAATAAAGAAATTAAAAAAAATAAAATCAATTGAAAAATGACTTTAAAGGCAGTTGTTACTTTGGAGTTATGTTTAAGGTTCTATTTTAAAATACAGTCAGACCGTGTAGGAAAACACCCTATCTTTTTTCTAAGTGGTATTACTGCATGGCCTCTATCGTTCCATGGATTTGTAAAATAATCTCTAAATACAGCAAAAAGTGTGAATCATCTTTTTCTTTCTGACTTATTCCTTACCCCCTTAGGACACTGCAATGCACAAGAATGTCATTTGTGTCCTAGCACATCTGAATTTCTTTAACAGAAATGCCTTGCATGTTTCTGAAGACAGTCATGAGGCCCAAGGCAATAAAGTTCAACAGACTAGAGCTGTAATCTTCTCCCAAGGAAATGGTTGGGATGCCAAGATGCCTTTTGACTTTGATTTCACAGCAGGGCTTCATTTGTAATGATGCTGTCCAAACTTTAAATGACAACAGCTGTGATATGAAGCTCCATACACTCATTTACAAAAATTTCCCAGAAATTAAACAATTAAACAATAGAGAATTTCAATTCATGACCAGTTAGCAGGGACTATGCAATCATAAAACATTTAGACTAGAACTCATTATTATCTTATAAAATGTTTACACATTGTAGTGCATGTCTCAAACCTGTGCACCAGTCAAATGCTGATTGCAAAATATAAATATAAAATTCTTTGCAAATCACGTTAGAGACATTCTAAGTTAATTAAATTGAAAGATGGAAATTTTTTAAAACAATAAGTCTACAATTATTGACATAGCAATAGCATTCCAAAATAGTTCAGTTATCTGTTGGGGAATCAGTCCATAAATATACATCCTTAAGTCCCCTGTGCTTTCGCTACTTTGGCCACATAACAGCATTGTAGTTCAAACAGACCAAGCAATCTTTAAACTTGCAAAGACTTGAATACTTATATGTGTTATATTCTGAACATTCCTATGTAATTTATCTTTGGTTTTCCTGCTACAATTGAAGAGTGAGCCCTGCAACTTTAATTTCCCATTATTCTCAATTACTCATAATTTTAACCTACATAACCTTTGAACTGCTGTGGCTAACATTCCTATTTCATAAAACTTCAGAATCTCTCACAATGTTATATTTAAACTTTAAAGAAAAAAATGAGATTGAAAGGCACAATGTGTTACAGAACTGACTTTTCTACAGAGTTTAGATTCAACATAGTTTGAAAAGAAATGTTTTGAATTGTCCAAAACATTTGCATTTTTTACATAAGAACAACAATTAAAACCATAAATAACTTCTCTATGTCAAATTACTTTCCTGTTTAAAAATCTCAGCCATGTTCTGACCACTATAAGATGGCCAAACTCTTTGCAGGCTTGTAATGGGCTCCACGGTACGGACCTGCCTCCATACCCACCTGACTGCTTACCTGGGCCCCTGCTACAAGCTGCGGTTCCAGCCAGCCTGCTGTACTTACCATCTTCTATTCCACAACATACTTATTCCTACCATTATCTAACATGGCCAAAGAAGCCCAATGATAATGAAAACATGTTGCAAAAATAAGACGGAGTCAGTCAGGTGAGGGCAGACATGACACATTTGGTCTGGCTGGTTTAGGTCCTGCCTGACCTTCACCCCTTGTCTCCTATTCTTACTGTTCTGTAAATTTAGCTCCCACCCTAAAGATGCCCATCTTGAATAGTTTAGGAAGATTGATTTATGAAATTAACTTTTGAACTGGAAATGCTGTAACAGATTATTACTAAGTTGGGCTGATTCTTATTTAAAATAAGAGTTAATGTGGACTTTGCTTTGAACTTTTATGTATAAAACTGTGATTTTGGAAATGGAAGAACAGAACCGTCTTGGAGAGGCTACTCCCACTGTTCTCCATACTGGCTGGCCTTCTGACAAATAAAATCTGGTGGACCTACACCTGTCTCCACATAATGGCGGACAGTGACATGTGGCCTGACCCTCTGTGGTAACAATGCCTTGCTTTGTTATTCACCGGCCTTCTCTCTGGCAACCCTTCATATGCAGACCTCCCGTATTTCTCCACTCTAAGTACAACTCGAGGCACGAAAGAGGCAAAAAGATTTTTTTATTTCAGTTTCAATTCAAGTGATATTTTAATAACTTGAATATATATTAAATATATTTAATTTTTAAATAAACATAAAACCATAGGAGATATCACAATTTTGAACACTATGGTTATTTATATGTACCATAACTCATTGAGATAGAAGGTAGGTTAAAAGCTGGGCTTGACAAATGATATCAAGCATTGTCTTAAGTGCTTTGAGGGAATGAATCAAGACTGTTTCAACTTTATAGGCCTGGAAACTATTATACTGTGCCTAGCATACAGTGATAATAGCTAATATTTATTGTGTTTACTAAGTATCACACATATTCTAAGTATGAATTTGCAGAAATTATTTCTTTAATCTTCATAACATCGCTAACAGGTAGATACTGTTAATTATAGCCTCTCTTTTGATAAAGAAACTCAAAGAAAACAGACGGGAGAAAGTAAAAGAAATAATAAGACTCTAGTGAGTGTCATATGGGACAAATGGAAAAGACCCACACTGGGGCATACTGAGGTACAATTTCATTACATCAAGGATAAAAAAAAGATTCCAAATGCTGCTAGAGAGGAGAAAAACAGCTTCTCCACAAAGAAACAGGAATTAGGTTAAGAAAAAAAGGGTCAACAATTCTGGATGACAGAAAATCATGGACAACAATGTTTTCAGAGTTCTGAAAAAAAATATTTATTTTACTTTACATTTTAAAATAATTTACAGTTAAAACATACCTATTTTTCAGTTGTATAGTTTTATGGATTTTATCACATGTATGGATCCATGTAACCACCAAAAGAACCAGAATACGAAATCGTTCTATTACCTCTCAAAATTCTTACTGCTAGTTCCTTATGCTAAAACAAATTAATCCAGTTATCCAAATTAATCCAAATTAATCCCACCTGGATTAGGTCTTGCATGTAAATACGTCTCTAAGCATTTTATATTTATTGGTGCATTATATTCAAAATTCTTACTACTAGCTCCTTATGCTAAAACAAATTGATCCAGTTATATCTCACCTGGATTAGGTCTTGCATGTAAATACGTCTCTAAGCATTTTATATTTATTGGTGTATTATATTTTTTCTTCCTGCTCTCCCTCTACTCTCAATCTAGTATCTACTGGCCTCTTCTCTCACACTATGATTTTGCCTTTTTGAGAAGGATATGTAAACAAAATTGTACAATATGTAAGTCCCAAAGTGACACTATATCTGGGCTCAAATTCCAGAAATACTTCCACTGATATTGTCTGAATACTAGTTAGGAATATACTTGATATCTTTGCAAATTTCATTTGATCAAGATTTTGTCATTATGTTCTAGAAACTACTAGGAATTAGTGATAACATTTTTTTTGGTGACCACAATCAACTCTTTTGAATCATTAATGAGAGGAGATTTTGAAACAAGTCCACATTATTTATTGGTCTAAGTATGAAGCGAAATGTTTTCACTTATTCTTCTAGGTAATTTTAGCAGAATAAATAAATGAAACTATGTCTAGTGAACATTAAAAAAATGAATGCAATGCTGGCAAATTGTACCAAACATTAAAAAAAAAAATGATGTGGGTGGTGCCTATGGCTCAGTGAGTAGGGTGTTGGCCCAATATACCGAGGGTGGTGGGTTCAAACCTAGTCCTAGCCAAACTGCAACAAAAAATAGCTGGAGCTTAGCACCTGTGGCTTAAGTGGCTAAGGCACCAGCCACACACACCTAAGGTGGTGGGTTCGAATCCAGCCCGGGCCCGCCAAACAACAATGATGGCTTCAACCAAAAAATTGCTGGGTGTTGTGGTGGGCACCTGTGGTCCCAGCTACTTGGGAGGCTGAGGCAAGATAATCACTTAAGCCCAGGAGTTGGAGGTTGCTGTGAGCTGTGATTCCACAGCACTCTATTGAGGGCAAGAAAGTGAGACTCTGTCTCTTAAAAAAAAACAAAACCCAAAAATTATGTATCATGATCCAGTGGGATTTATCTCAGGATTGCAAGTTTGGTTTAACAATCAAAAATTTGAAAATCAGTTCACCATATTAACAGAACAAGAAAGAAAAACTATACTATCATCTTAATAGATGTAGAAAACATACACGACAAATTCATATCCCATTCATGATTTAAAAAATGCTCTTTATAGAATTAGAAGGGAACTTTCTCAATCTGATAAATATACGAAAACCCTACAGCTATATCACTACTAGTAGAATAAGATTAAGTGCTTCACCTATAAATTTCAGAGGAGAAATAAGGATATCCGGTCTCACCATTTCTCTTAAACATTGTAATTGAGTTTGTAGCCAGTGAAATAAGCCAAAATAACTTGATAAAATGGATGAAGACTGGAAAAGAAGAACCACCTGTATTCACATATTATGTCATGTATGTAAAAAAAAAAAACCCATCAGAGGTCCACACATACACACAAAAAAGATTACCACAGCTAATGAGTTTAGCAAGGTTGCAAAGTATAAGATTAAAGTAAAAAAATAAAATAAATTGTATTCTTGTATAATAGTGGCAATTACAATTTTTAGAAATACCATTTACAACAGCACCAATAAATACAAAATGGTTTTAGATGGATATACATGTAAGGCCTATACAATGACTACCATAAAACATTGCTGAGACAAATCACAGAGACCTAAATAAGTGAGAAGATACACCACGGGCATGGGTCAGATGACTCAAAATTGCTAAGAGGTCAATTCTCCTCAAAATGATGGATATTCAGCACAATGCTAATCAAAGTCCCAGCAGGGTTTTTTTGTTGTTGTTTTGTTGAAATTGACAAGCTGATTATAAAATTTATATGGAAATGCAAAAGACCTAGTATAGCCAAAACAATTATGAAAAATAAAACTGAAACGCTGATTTCAAAACATATGTTAAAGCTACAATAATCAAAGCTATGTGGTTGGTATAAGAATTGCTACATAGATCCACAGAACAGAATAGGGCAGCCAGAAATAGACTTACATATATGTACATAGATGATTATATTTTGAAAAGAAATACTCTAGTAATTCAATGGGGAAAGGTTAAATAAGTCTTTTCAGCAGGGGATGGTGGAACAAAAGAATATGCACACAGAGGAAAAACGAAACTCATAGCTCATATTAGTTAGAAAAATGAACACAAATCATAGACAGATGTTCAATGAGTATTATAAAACAAAAGATTGATTACTCTAAAAATGAAAAGTAAAGCTTTGCATAAAATACAGTTAAAAGAGAAAGTAAAGTATCAATCTAATGATTCCTTTTTGTGAAATCACTTCTGAAGTGTGCAGTGTAATTTTATGCTAAGGAACTCCCTTTAACCTTATCACGTAAGACTCCTGTTTTCTGTTGTGCTGGTTTTATATTTTCCTCCACTCTTTTCCTTTTTTTTCCCTTTGATCTTTTGAAGGAAGGCAATAAAACCTGGCTTATAATAAACTTTGATACTTTTGTGGTAAATAACTCAAATCTCACTGAGAAGTTTAATTATAAACATCTATACTTTGTGGGTTTTCTTTCAGAACTTATCCTAATAATAGGTATACCTAAGAATCTTCATTAATTATTGGCATAACGTCTAGGCCTAGGACTTTCCACCAAAAAATATTGTTATTTCTGACACAAGTGGCATAGCAGATCAAAGAAGAAATGGTATACATTTTAATAAATGATGCTGAGACTATTTGGCACACATATGGAAAAAAATAAATTGGATTCCTACCTCGAATTACATACAAAGAACGGTTCCAGGTGGTTTAAGGATAGATGACAATATAAAAGAATGTGTTCATGACCTCAGGTTAGCAAAATATCTCATAATACACCAAAAAGCACAACCATAAAGAAAAAGACTAATAGATTGAACTATAGTCCTGTTCCACATAATGATATTTTGGTCAATAATGAACTATATATATGCTGGTGGTTGCATAAGATCATAATGAAGCTAGGAAAACTGTTTAGTGACACAGTAGCTATCATAATATTAAAGGGCTCATAACTTCCCTGTAGTCCAACATATTATTCACATGTTTGTGGTGATGTTGCTCTGAACACAAAAAAGCACAGGACTAACGAGATGGCGCTAAGATCTATATTCTTACCCTGGTGCTACGATCTCTATTTTTATTTCTTGTTTGTCTAAACTCATTTGAAATTCCACTTAGGGCAGTGGTTCTCAACCTTCCTAATGCCACGGCCCTTTAATACAGTTTCTGTGGGTCACGACCCACAGGTTGAAAACTGCTGATTTAGGGTTTCAACTGGCCCAATTAAAATATTCATCAGGAAAGGAGATGTCTCTTTTTGTGGTTATATAGGCAGATATCCTCTGTAAATACTCTGGCTACAAGGGCAGATTCCGGAAGCTAGTCCCATTAAGTTTTTAGAACATAATGTGAGGTTTGATATGTGCTCATGAGACCATATTAGGAAAGAGTGTCCTTAAAAAAATGTGTCTCGAGAGGCCATGGCCATGGTCAAAACTCAGCCAAACAATTCTCTGATGTGTTATTAATAATAATAGAAAAATCATTTCTCAAACTGCAAAACTTGCTTTGAAACATATCCTAATCATTATAAAAACAACCCAATAGGTAAAGCCAGATCTGAGTTCCACAGTGGAAGAGTCCAAGCAATTTAAATCCAGTGGAAGAAATTTTGGCTACACTAAGGAAGAGTTTAAGGGCAGATGAGACTCTCTGAAAACACGACTAGAGTGTTTCAGTCCAAATATAATTCTTAGGAACATAATAGCCACTGTTTCTTATGGTCATATACACCCAGGCTGGTGGGTTTGAATTGGCCCAGGCCAGTTAAACAATGACATTCACAACAAAAAAATAGCTGGGTGTTGTGGTGGGTGCCTGTAGTCCCAGCTACTTGGGAGGCTGAGGTAAGAGAATCACTTAAGACCAAGAGTTTTAGGTTGCTGTGAGTTGTGATGCCAGAGCACTCTACTGAGGGTGACACAATCAGATTCTGTCTCAACAAAAAACCAAAAAAAACCAAACACCCCAATTTACTTTCTCCTAAAACCCCACTAAATTACAATAAAGATATGCTTTTCTTTACAATAAAGATATACACCTTTTATTTATTTATTTATTTTTGCAGTTTTTGGCTGGGGCTGGGTTTGAACCCACCACCTCTGGCATATGGGGCTGGCGCCCTACTCCTTTGAGCCACAGGCGCTGCCCAAGATATACACCTTTTAAATATAGTATAAGGATGGAAAGAAATAGGATGTTGCAATGCAGATAAACAAATGGCAGAAATGAGAATATTAAATCCTAAACTAGCAATGGGGACAACCAAGAACAACTCGATTAACACGTGTGAATCTTCAACTGGCAGCACCAGCATTTTCTCAAATTGAGTGAAGTGAAGCTATAAAACTCCTTTTAAAATGTTAAATCTATTTGTAAAAAGTTGGACTACTGGGCCACTGATACACTTCGTATAGCTGGACTATCTCCCCTCTGCTAATTGTACTGCAGACAGTACAACTGAGGACCACTGGGTTTCAGGACCCTAGGTGGAGGTGAAGATAGGTGCACCATACTGAAAATAAGAGAAATTAAGTAAAATATTGTATACTGTGTGTTAAGACATTTAGCCCCCTCATTCCATTGGGCTCCAAGAACTCTTAAAGTTAGCTTTTTACATTCCAGGTAGGCAACCAAAAGATTATTTTCTGGGACTACTGACCCCCTACTCCTACCCAAAAGAAGAAAACAAAGAGTTATAGATTCTGATTTTGAGGGTTCCCTTATAAGAAGACAACCAAAAATCACTAGACATATTGGCAATTTCAAATATAAAAGAAAAAAGAAAAATAAAAAAAAGAAACTTTGGGAAAATAGAAACCATTCCAAGATTTGAAAATTTCTCTCTCTCTCTCTCAAATGAATACACACACACACACACGATATCCTTAAGAGATATATGTAAAATTATTATATTCATGAATAAAACCAGACTACAATAAAACAGCATATTCAGAGAATAAAAAGGGTCCTTGGCTATTACAAAGTATGATAGCTGAAATGTAAAACTCAGTGGAAGGAGTGGAAAAAAACACTGAGGTGGTCGTTCAGGGATAAAGCAAAGAGGAGAGAAAATAAAATAAAATAGAGGAATGGCTAAGAAGGGCTATCTTCATTTTCTGTTATTATGACAGAATAGACTGGGTAATTTATAAATAATACAGGTATATGCAGCTCACAGTTCTGGACACTGGGAAGTCCTAGAGCATGACAACAGCATCTAGTGAAAGCTGCGTGTTGCCTCATAACAAGGCGGAGAAATGGAAGGGAAAAGAGGTGGGTGCAAAAGGGGCAAACACATGAGGGGTGGCCTCATGTTATAAAGACACACCTGCAGTAACCAACTCAGTCCCCTAAGTGTGAGAACTCACTCGCTCCCTCAAGAATTAACCCATTCACAAAAGAATGGTATTAACCCCTCTCAATGACTCAATCACTTTTTATAGGTCCTACTTCCCCAAACCAACACACTAGGGACCAAATTTCCACCATATAAATTCTGGAGGACACAGTCAAACCATAACAAGGGCCGCATCCAATAGTATAACCCTAGAAGAGGAAAATTAGAAAATGAAGGAAAGAAAATAATTAAAGAAAATCACCCACAATTTAAAAACAGGAGTTTCCAGATTAAAAGGGCCTGTAAAATATTCAGCACAATATATGCAAATATCCTATTAATATCAGGGAATATCGCCATAAAATTTCAGAAGATCAGAGCTAAAGAGAAGAGCCTATATGCTTCCACAAAGAAAACCAGATTTTATGGGAAGGGGAAAGAAGTGTAATCATGGGTCAATGGGGAAAAGGTATCCAGTTAATCCACTGTATCAGCACATTAAAGGTGAGAAAAACATATTATTAATATTATAATAAGTGCTGAAAAGCAATTGGAAAATACTTATTAGCCATACAAATAATAAGTAGGTGAGATGAGATGGAAAAAAACTAGTCCAATACTAATTAGTATAATAAGAACTGTCACTAAAGCCAAAAAAGAAATACCACCCTAAATATCAAAACGCTAATCATTTAAATTAGGATTGAGACAGGGATTATTTCCATCAGATTTTTAGTTAACACTGAGGAGAAGGTCTGGCAAATACATTAAGAAAATGAAACCAACAAATGTTGTAAACATCAATAAAAAAGAGATAAAACTTTTTTTTGTTTGGTATTATTGTATACCTAGAAAACCCAAGACACTCTAACAGAAAACTGAAATTAATAACAGAATTTGGTAAAATTGGTAGATATTAAATAAATATGTAAAATCAATACTGTTGATTTATTTTAGCAAAAAGCAACTAGAAAAGAAAAAAGGAAAAAAGCTCTACTGCAATAGCAGTACAAACTAACATGTTGCATAAAACACTGAATAAAGCAAAACACTTTTAAGAAAACTTTAAAAGTGTATTGAAAGGCACAAACGAAACTGAAAAATGAAACAGTTACTAGAGTTTTAAGCATTATAAAATATTAATTCTTTCAAAGTTAACATTTATGTTATGCAATCTCAATTAGTCTGTACTGTTAAGTCTAATGAAATTTTTTGGGAATTGAAAGCATCATTGAATTCCTGGCCTCAATCAATCCTCCTGCCTCAGCCTCCCAAAGTGCTAGAATTATAGGCACAAACCACCCCCGCGGCTCCTATTTTCATTTTTGACGTTAGTGTAACTTTGCTTCAATATCAGTCAAAGGTAGTATGAGAAATTATAAGCAAATCTCAATTATGGAAAAATTTCCTAACATATCAAGCTCAACAATCCATGAAAACATCTGAACATCAAGATTGCTAAATGCAGAAAAAGCATATTTCATAATGTCAATACCTATTATGATAAAACCTCTTACTTAGAATAGAAATGGGCTTATTAACCTGATATAGATTATCTACCACAACTTTTTAGAGCAGGCAAAGCTCAGTGATTAAACTTTAAAAGAAAGCAATTCACTATCACTTCTATGTAATGTTATACTACAGGTCCTTGCCAGATAATAAGAAAAATAAAAAGAAGTGAAAGACACAGTTTGGAAAGTGAGGCAAAACCCACTACTATTACTGCTGAATGATATGACTGCCAGTGTAGAGAACTGAAAAGAACATGCAGACGTTTGTAATATTAATAGATAAATTTACTATATTTCTATATACCAAGAAGGCAATCAGCACATAAAATTTTACAATATAGCATTTACAATAGCGACAACAAAAATAGGGTAACTAAAAACAAATCCAAGAAACGATGTATAAGACCACCAAATGATTAAAGATGTTGAAGACCTTCATATATTAGAAATATACTATGTTTATAAAAAGGAAGATTGTGAAAATGCTAATTCTTCTTACATCAATATATGGATGCAATATAATTTTAATCAAAGTCTCAATAGAGTTTCTCATGGAAGTAAAGAAGATTATTCTAAAATTACATGGAAAATCAAAGGGCAAAGGATAGGTAAGGCATTTCTTAGGAAGATACGGCATGCGGACTTGCCTTGGCAGATAATAAAATTTATTATAAAACTTTAAAATTATGTGATACTTTTGTGTAAACAGGCAACTATAAGACCAAAACAGAAATTCTGAACAGACCAATATATTTACAGGGGGGAAAAAAGAGCTATAAAAAATCAGTGGAGAAAGAATATAATTTTAAATAAAATTGTTCTAGGGCAACTAGTTATTCATTTAGAAAAAGTTACCTAGATTGCTGTCTCACACAGCACACAAAAATCAGTTTCAGGTAGATTAAGAATTTAAATATAAAAGGCAGAAGTATTAAACATTATTAAGAGAATACAACAACATTTTTATGACCTCATGACAGGAAAGGATTTCTTGTACAAGACACAAAAGGATCAAAACAAGAAGGAAATACTTAATAAAGTTGACTACATTAAAATTACAAACTTATATTTACCAAAAGACATCTGAAAGACCCTAGGAATAGATACCCACACATGCATAATTATCAAAGAATTGGTGTTCAGAATGTAAAATGAGGTGCAGCACCCACACTCAGTGGTTAGGGCACCGGCCACATACACCAAGGCTGGCAGCTTTGAACCTGGCCCCAGCCTGCTAAACAATGACAACTGCAACAAAAAATAGCCGGGTGCTATAGTGGGCACCTGTAGTCCCAGCTACTTGGGAGGCTGAGGCAAGAGAATCGCTTAAGCCCAAGAGTTTGAGGTTGCTGTGCGTTGTGATGCCACGGCACTCTTCTGAGGGCAATATACTGAGAGTCTGTGTCAAAAAACAAACAAATAAAAAAAAAAAATACCCCGGAATATAAAATGAAAAAAGACAAACGAAGAAAATAGCATTTCCCTATACAAAAACATGGAAAGCCAATCTATGTGAAAAAATTCCAATTACTAGTCATCGGAGAAATGCAAATTATAATCAACACGACATATTTTTTTATAATCTCTGGACTGGAAGAATTTAAGAATTCAGAATTGTAATACCAAAAGCTGGCAAGAATGTGAGGCAATAATAACTATCATGCATTGCTGTAAGAGTATAAATTTGTAAAACCATTTGGAAAATAATTTGCCATAATTTAGTAAAGCTGAAATTGCACATATTCTTGACTCAGAAATTTTATTCTCATGTATTTATACAAGAGAAACTCTTGCACAAGTACATCAGGAGACATGTTTTAAGAATGCTCATTACAACACTGTTTTCACTGCTGGGGCAATGAAATACCCTTCAATAGTAGCATGGGCTTATACATCAGTGAAAATAAATAAATCTAACTACATGCGTCAATATGAATTAAGTGTTATAAACAGTTGCTAAATACTTATTGTGTCAGTGGATAAGCAGGATGAATCCAATCACAAAAGGTCAAAATTAAGTAAAACTAAACTGAACTGTATTTTAAGAGTACCCCTCTCTGAGATAAAACTACGGTCAAAGCAAAGAAATGATTGACACCAAATTCAGGACAGTGGTTTTAAAGGACAGGGAATGGAAAAAGCTGAGGTAGATCTCCAAAGGATTTCAATGTTAATGATCTATTTTGTAAAGTGGGTATTGGGTACACAGGTATATTTTTTATTATTCTTTAAATAACACTTATGTCATGAATATTATACATTTCACAAACATAACTTAATAAGTCATGCAATAGCTACTAGAAAACAATGCTAAGTTGAGATGCAAAATGGGTAGTGATTAGCAAGGTTTACATATTTGTAAGTGTTTCACTAGCACATATTACCATTATGTCTACAGTTGAAATTTGTCTCAGCAAAAATACAAATTGCTGTATGTCATGGATGTTCTCAAACAGCCAACACATAGCTTGTAAAATCTGCGATGACTCACAGACTATTAAATTTCCATTAACTGATCTTATATATAACATTCAATAAAATTTGATATAATTAGTTAAGATACTAATTTAAATTCCATTTGAAAAAAGCAAGTAATTTATCGTACAGAATATTTGGAAATTATTGTTGGTATTTTCTATACACTTAGACAGATAAAAGTATAATATAATATAGACTTTCAGAAAATTAAGAGTGTTACTTAGGATTTTCCTGTACCAGAAGTTGTTTCAGGAGAAAAATGTAAGGATGAGAATATGGGATTCATTTTTTGATCTGATTAGATTCAAAAGCATTCATAAAGTCTTTTGGTGTGGTTAAATGAGAAACTGGTAGTCAATGGCATGCAATGGCAAGGCAATTATCACCTGTAGACAACTATAATCAAGTGCCTACAGACAACCAAATGGTTACTGCCATAAAATATTTTAGTTTAAATAAGATGAACAATGTGGCAAGTTCATTGTTTTAAACTGTGCTAGAGAATCTGGAGAAAGAGCAAGATGATCTCTGGGCTTTAAATTCCTCTTACAAGGTTGAGGTAAGAGACCAGGACATTTCTATGACTGCTTTAAAAGACAAATCAAGTAAATTACAGTAGCTGCAGGGTTGAGATGTCTAAATACAATACACAAGTCTAGTCTTTTAGGGGACTGATTGTGAGATTAACTGAATGCACAGCAATTTTTTTTTTTTTTTTTACAGTTTTTGGCCAGGGCTGGGTTTGAACCCACCACCTATGGCATATGGGGCCAGCACCCTACTCCTCTGAGCCATAGGCAGCACCTGAGTGCACAGCTTTTTACAGGTCTCTCAGGTTAAATTAGGATACTAATGGGGAAAAAGGTTGTGCTGACTTCCTACTGTGTCAATTTAGCTAAGCTAGTCCTATATTACCCAGAATTCCTTTGTCTGTGTGGTGCTGAGTTAGAGTTGCTTGTTATTGGAAGGTGGAAGTGAAGCAGCACCCTTGATGCTTAGAGGTCAATGCAGGATGCAGTTTTGCGCATACTCTCATTGGTCAAAAAGATGTTCAACACCACTTCCATTAGGGAAATGCAAATCAAAATCACAAGAAGACACCATTTGACACACATTAGGATGGCTACCACAGGAAAAAAAACTCCAAACAAACAAACAAACAAACAAAAACAAGTGTTGGCAAGGATGTGGAGAAACTGGAACTTCTGTGGACTGCTGATAGATTTGTAAAATGATGCAGCTATGGACAATAGTATGGGAGTCCCTCAAAAAACTAAAAAGAGAATTAGCGCATGATGCAGTAATTCTACTTTTGGGCATATGTCTAGAAAAACTGAAAGCAGGGACTTGAAGAGATTATTTGTAACCTCATATTCATAGCAGTTGTCATTTATAGAAGCAAAAGGTGGAAGCAACCCAAGGTGTCCAAATGACATACGAATGGGCAAACAAAATGTGGCATATACATATAACAGAAGATTAGCCCTTTAAGAGGAAGGAAATTCGGATACATGCTACAATTTGGATGAACCTTGAGGACATTATGCTAAATGGAATAAGCAAGTCACATACTGTGTTTCCCCAAAAATAAGACCTACCCCCAAATTAAGCCCTAGCAGGATTTCTATGCATTTGTTAAATATGAGCCCTATCCCGATAATAAGACCTAGTGATGGGCGTGGCTATGCAGCGTATCTGCTTAGCCATGTCATGCATTTCGGTGCAGAGAGTAAGACATCCTCTGAAAATAAGCCCTAATGTATCTTCTTGAGAAAAAATAAATATAAGACAGTGTCTTATTTTCGGGGAAACACGATAAATACAGATATTGTGTGATTTATATGAAGTATTTTGAGTAGCCAAATTTATAGAGACTGACAGTAGAACGGTGGTCATCAGGAGATGTGGGGAGGGGAGAAATGGAAGTTACCATTTCACTGACATGAAGTTTTAGTTTGGGTAGGTGGAAGAAGTTCTGGAGATGTATGGTGATGATGTTTATACAACAGTGTAAATATACTTTACACTGCAACTGAACTGTATACTTAAAAATGGTTAAAACTGTCAATTTTATGTTATATGCATTTAAACACAGTTTAATAATGTCCAACTAAAATTTTCATTCTTTTAGCACTTCTGTACTTTCTTTCTTTCTTTTTTTTTTTTTGCAGGTTTTGACCGGGGCGGGGTATAAACCCGCCACCTCCGGTATATGGGGCTGGCGCCCTACTCCTTTGAGCCACAGGCGCTGCCCAGCACTTCTGTACTTTCTGACATAAAGAGATATTCCAAGACGACCTTATGTTTTCTTTGCCATACTCCTGCTGCTAGTCATTTCTTCAAGAAGTCCTAGCTCCTTTTGGTAGAGATTCATTTCTAGAAACTAATCTAGATACTAGATTTACTCATTACTGTGGGGTATCTCTGTTGCCAGAGTCAGTGAACAGAGCCAGGAGATAAACATGTGTGTGTGTGTAAAAATATATATAAATAAACATTCCCAACTCCTCTCCTATATATACACATAGTCTTCCACTTATATTTATTTCAGCATTTATATATGTTGATGACCATGAGTTAGTATCATTAGCTCTAATTTATCTCAAACTGTAAGAATCATTCCATAATAGCTTTCTCCTTTTCCATATTGATACCTCTTTCTCTCTCAGTGAAAAATCTGGCTACCATTACCCTCAATATAATTTACTCATTTGCTCAGTATTCTGACTGTAGACTGAGCCGCTCAAACTGCCTCACTTAAGCTCCAGGTCTGCAAGTATAGGGCCCAGCTTCTGTCTGGCTGCTATTACTTGCTTGCCTGAGTCTCTGTAATGATGCCTGGACATAGGAGGGAGGCATGAAGCAGGGGTGGGGTGGGGAAGGGAGGAAAGGAAATTTCCCATTTTCCTCTAGGTATGGCAACTTTTGGGACACCCTATACAACTGAAAATTGATTCTAAAGGGCTGATGTGACACTAGTCACGTCATTAAGTAATGTATGACTGAATACTTTAAAGATGACTTTTCATTTTGAAAGAGCATATTTACAGTATAGAAGTAGTGAAATATAGTATATTTTTAAAAAACAAAGAATGAATGAAAAACTCTTCATATTTATGCCAAGTAAGAAGTGTTTCTGACAGAAAGGCTATGGATATTGACTCTTCGTCTGTTGGTTGAGGTAGACTGAAGAACCGACAAATTGGTAATTATTAATTATCTTGGAAAAATAAAAAGTATTCACAAATAAGAGGAACAATCTGAAAGATCTCAAAATTACCTGTAGAGTACAGTTCATCATCCTTATGATGTAGTCAAACTGCTGATGGTCTAATATCGCTCGGTTTTGCTGGACATGTAAACCCAGCTCATCAGTGAGACACTGTCTTGCCGCCTTTCCTTTAAGGGCTCTTAGTGCAGCAGGAAGGGTCTGAGGACAAGAGAGATACAAGTGACAAAATGGTACCACTGCACAAAAGACAACTTTCAAACAATTGTCCTGAAAATTCAAATGTATCCTGTAAACCATCTAACAAAGTTATTAGTAGAATTAAGACAAATGGTAAAATAGATAGATTTGCAGTTATTTCTATTTGTAAGCCAGGAAGAAAAATAAGAAGAACTAGTTTATGTGGTAAATTGAAAAAACATTAAATTCTCTTATTTTCTTCAACATATAAAACTTTGGTTACCAAATTGACTGTTGCTTCAGAGCCCGAGTCAAAGCCACAGACACTGAGATACCTTCTTTCAATAACTAGCCAATTTTCCACAACAAGAATAGAAGAAAAAATTAAAATGATAAAAAACAAAAGTGATTTTATACTTGTAAACTAGTCAGCTCCTTACTTGCTATTCAGCTTTAAATGATGACTGAGAAGTTGTACAGTCTCTTCTCACTATATCAGAATGAAGGCAGTAAAAGGACTCAGAGCAACAAAAATTGGTATCGCTCGGTTTACGTATTAGAACTCCTTTACTTTATCCAAGAACACGCATAAGGATGCCTCCTTCCGTCACCATGTAGGAGTTAATTTACATACAATAACAATAAGCTTGTTTAAGAGGAAAGACTAACAAAAGGAGCAAAGGAAAAAGACTGAGAACAGGAATGCCAAATACTTGTATGGGCAGGTATAATAAACAGGATAAGAAAGTTGAAAGAAAGAGAAGCAAAAGGAAATATGCAAACACTTCAACTGTAAGAAGAAACAGAAACCAAAAAAACTCAAAACATAAAGAGGCCTGAGTCATTTACTGTAATGGTAAAAATACTTGGACATGTTTTGCCAGCTCTTTGTAAAGGATGTTCAGAACTGTGACAATGAACTAGTAAGAAAGGGTTACATCATGTTCAGCAAATTGCATTGAAGAAGGCAAGAAAATATGTTCTAAGGAGGTAGCTTTAAGTTGAATAGCACAGTTCCTAAATTCTTTGCAATAACTAAAATTATATGCAAAACATCAAGTTTCTAACTGATACGCCAATGTAGGGAGAAAATTACTACCACTGTTTCTCTTGCAGTCATATAATTAAGTTTGGCTTAACAGTTTTAAATCTGAGACAATATTAATTTAAAATAATCAAAACATGAAAGGACATTTTTATTAGGAAAAGGGATAGAATTAGAGGAGATGTCAACGGACAACCTCAACATGTAAATGTGAAAGTGAAATGATAAATGTTTGCTTGGAAAAGATGTATTTTATTACCTTTTCAGTCTCCAAAGTTTTATTTTCAAATATGAACGCGATGCAGTTTCTAACAACTTCTAGTCTCTGGGCACTATTGAAAACTGTCGTCACCTTATCCATTATCGAAACTAGTAAAAAAATATAAAGAAAACATAAGTAAATTAAGCTTCTTTGGCAATTATAAAAACAAGGGGAATATTACTCTAAGACTGTTTATATGGGCCAGGCATGGTGGCTTCCATCTGTAATCCTAGCACTCTGGGAGGCACTGGTGGGGACTGTTTGAGCTCAAGAGTTTGAGACCAGCCTGAGCAAGAGGGAGACCCCACGGCTACCAAAGGTAGAAAAAATAACCAGGCACTGTGGCAGGCGCCCATAGTTCCAGCAATTCAAGAGGTTGAGGCAAGAGGACTGCTCAAGCCTAAGAGTTTGAGGTTGCTGCGAGCTATGATACCCTACCCAGGGTAACAGAGTAAGACCCTATCTCAAAAAGAAAAAAAAAAAAAAAAAAGGAAAGAAAGAAAAGAAAAAGAAAAAAAAGACTGTTTATATGATCAACACTTAGAGATTTTATTTTCCTTATTACAAGACACTGAAAGTAGTCCTTTTCATTATTTTAGTTACATGTTCAGGCTAGTCAATGGATACTTTCATAGGATTGATTTTAATGATAACACTCAACTCACCCAAATTCATTCACACTGCAAAATAAAATTATATCAAAGATAAACATCTATGTTAACTCCAATTGTAAACAAATTGATAGGAAATGTGTAGCCTACAAATAGGTAATGCTCATATACAAGAGGATTTCTGACATTAAAAAAGTTGATAATTCTAGGATATCGCCAAAGAAAAACTATATACCACAAAAAAGAAATTAGATACTACAAATTTGAGTAAAGGGGACTTGAAGGAAAGAAGTGGTATAAGAAAAGGGAAATGATCATGGCCAGTGAACTGCTATACCAGCTTAGGAAAGTCACTTTTTAGTCTTACAAACTTAGCAACTTTCACCTTTTATAATAGGGTTGAAAAATTCTAATCTATTACATAGGCTACAGTTATATAAATAAATTTAACTTATTAGAAGACTATTAGAAGGATATAAATGAAGGTAGCATTTTCTTTTTTCCTGAGACAGTGTCTCTGTCACCCTGGGTAGTATGCTATGCCATCATAGCTCACAGCAACCTCAAACTGTTGGGCTGAAGAGATCCACTTGCCTCAGCCTCTGTCAAGTAGCTGGGACTACAGGCACCTGCCACAACCCTCGGCTATTTTTTCTATTCATGGTAGAGATGGGGTCTCACTCTTGCAAAGGTTGGTAATGAACTCCTGAGCTCAAGCAATCCACCTGCCTTGGCCTCCCAGAGTGCTAGGATTACAGGTGGGAGCCACTGTACCTGGTTTGAAGGTAGTATTTGTGAAAAAAAAAAAAAAGAAAGAAAGAAAGGATACTTTCACAAAGAACTGTATCATTTGTACAAATGAGATAGTACCAATAATTCTTAAGCCAAAAGAAAGACTATTTATATTTTATGTTACTCTTTGGAATCTAAAGGCATAATATTTTCATCTTCTCCTATACCTAAAAAGAAAAACTATCATATTTTCATCATTAGCACCTCTTTTAGCCTATCAATACGAAACCTATATTCTTCAAATAATATTTTAAACTTTTTAATCTTAAAATAATTACAGGCTCACTCAAAGCTGTAAAAATAGTACAAAGAGGGTCTATGTACACATTATCAAGTTTGCCCCTATGGTTGACACATTATACAACTACAGTACTTCACCTGAATCAGGAAAACAACTGGCACAATACAATGAATTAGACTATAAATCTCACTTGGATTTTACCAGTTTTCCTCAAATCTTTTTTTTTTTTTTTTAAGACAGAGTCTTATTTTGTTACCTTTGGGCCGTGGTGTCACAGCTCACAGTAAGCACAAACTCTTAGGCTTAAGTGATTCTCTTGCCTCAGTCTCTCAAGTAGCTGGCACCCACCACAATGCTCAGCTAGTTTTAGAGACCACTCTTGCTTTTGCTCAGGTTGGTCTCAAACCCCTAAGATCAGCTGATCCACCCGCCTTGGCCTCCCAGAGTGCTAGGATTACAGATGTGAGCCACCATGCCCGGCCGCCTCAAATCATTTTTAGTCATGTAACATTAAATTTCTAGAATTAACCCCCATCCATCAACTGATGAATAATAAAATATTTGATGTATTTGATATACATTTATATAGTAAAGTATTGTTCAGCCATAAAAAAGAAACAAAGCATTGATGCATGTTATAACATGGATGAATCTCGAAGATAGTACGCTAATTTAAGGAAGCCAGTCACAAAAACCACATATTACATAATTCTATTTATAAATACATAAAATGTCCAGAATAGGAAAAGCTATGAAGACACTAGATTAATACCTATGGCTAGGGAACGGGTGGATTTTGGGAGAAATAGGGAGTGCCTGCTAATACACATGAAGTTTCTATTTAGATTATGAAAATGTTTTCAAATTATCATATTTTGCCATGCATAGCTTTTTGCCCAAACTTTTGAGGGAAAAATAAAGATGAGCATTATACATGGGTAGTACTAATTCTGTATCTATTTAAATGTTTTTAATTCTTTTACTTATGCTTATGCATTAAAAGTGTAACTCTATAAAGCAATAATGATACCTGTATGCGAAATAATACACTGCAATATGAGAACTGGTTTTGTTGAACTTATGACGAACTCTCAATGAAAGCATTTTCAGCCAATGAAGTATTTCTCTTTGTATGCTTTAGGTAGGAGCTAGCAACCTAGCCGATATATTTATAAAATTCCTTTATAATGCAAAAAATAAATACCTAAATATAAAAAAAATAAAAATTTGATTTAAAAAGTGAAAATGGAAGATTTTTTCCCTGAAAATCCTAGGCCCAAAACTGGGGGTATATTATACACTATTTACTCTTTATGGTAAATAGTGATGATGGTGAACGGATTAAAAAACAATGAATCATATTTTTTTTTTTTTTTTGAGACAGAGCCTCAAGCTATCCCCCTGGGTAGAGTGCTATGGCATCACAGCTCACAGCAACCTCCAACTCCTGGGCTCAAGCGAGTCTCCTGCTTCAGCCTCCCAAGTAGCTGGGACCACAGGCGTCTGCCACAATGCCCGGCTATTTTTTGGTTGCAATCATCATTGTTGTTTGGCAGGCCCAGGCTGGATTTGAACCCGCCACCTTAGGTGTATGTGGCTGGCACCTTAGCCTCTTGAGCCACAGGTGCTGAGCCGAATCATACAGTTTTAATGGGTGAATTTATGGTATTTAAATTATGTCTATCTCAACAAGGCTGTTATTAAAAAAAGAAAAGACTGTATAGCGGCAGCAGTCAGGTTATGATTACCCTTGTGGGAGGTATTGAATGCAACAGGGCTTCTGATAATGCTCTGATTCTAGTTATGAAAGCTTGTTCATTTTGTGAAAATTCATCAAATTGCGCACTGTTCCTTTCTGTGTTTTATATCTTGACTTATATTTCATAAGACATCTTTATCATCATAAAAGGTTTACTTTAAAAACAGACAGACAGACACATACCAACAGGTGGGCCTGCTGGAACGACACATTTCTTTTCCACTCGTGTAGCAGGAGGTGCATTCTGGTTCTTAACAAGATTTTCCTGTATTAATTCCTGAACCCGGGCTTCATTAATCTTTGGGAAAGGAAGAATATGAACTCGCAAGTGGGATCCTTCTGTCGGGCGTGGAACTTTCTGGAATGCCATGTGGGGGTTTGGATTCTCCTGCAATGTGACATATACATACGATTATTCAAAAGTTCAAGTGTCAATGGCAGATTGTTGGGAAGGGAATGGGAACTCAGAGGGGCATAAACTGAAATCAGATGGATGATTATATGTGTAATACCTTCACATGCATGCCATAAAATAAAAAGTACCAGAATCCTGCTTCCTCTTATTTGATCTATCAACAGCATTTGATACAGCTGGTCATTTGTATTCCTCTTCCGGGAACAGTTTCTTTACTTGGTTTTCTAGGTATTCTTGCTGTATCTTTGTCCATTTCCCATCTTCCTACTCTCTTAGCTATGTGTATACTGCAGGGCTTAGTCCTCACATCTCTTTTTTTTTTTTTGAGACAGCCTCAAGCTTTCCCCCTGGGTAGAGTGTCGTGGCATCACAGCTCACAGCAACCTCCAATTCCTGGCTCAAGAGAGTCCCCTGTCTCAGCCTCCCTAGTTGCTGGGACCACAGGCGCCCGCCACAACACCCGGCTATTTTTTGGTTGCATCCATCATTGTTGTTTTGGCGGGCCCAGGCTGGATTCGAATCTGCCACCTTAGGTGTATATGGCTGGCGCTTTAGCCACTTGAGCCACAGGTGCCGAGTCCTCATGTCTCTTTTTAACACTCACTTCCTTGGTGATCATTTCTAGTCTCCTACCTTTACATGAATGATTCACAAAATTTTTGTCTCCAACTAAGCTTTCTCCTGAATTCCACTTGGATTTAAAATAACATCTTAAACTTAGGTCCCAATGGAGTGCTTAATCTGTCCCCACCTCTAACCCTGCTTTCTTCGGTCTTCCCTACTTCAGCAAATGGCATTATTTATTTTTTCACTTAGGCGAAAAGCTCACAGTAATCTTTAATACCTTTCTCTAACACCAAAATATCCCTTCCTCTGCAAATTTTGTGGACTTTATCTCTAAAATAACTTGGCCCCTTTTCATCAACACCGTGGGTCAAGCCAGCATCTCACATTACAGCAATACAACAGTTTCCTGACTAGTTTTCCTGCTTCTATTCTCCCTCCCTCCCTTCCACTCTGCAGAAAGAGTACTATAGTTAAAAGTCTGTCAAATCATCACGTAACTATTTTGTTCATTACAACGGCCCTTCATCTTGCCTAGAGTAAACCCCAAAGTTCTTAAAACAATTTACAAGGTCCTACAAGATCTGGCCTTTCTATATGTCTGGGTCCTACAACCGTTTCTTTCATTCATTTCTTCTACTACAGACACACAGACTTCTTGTTCCTGTCTCAAAGCCTTTGCACTTAACTAGTTCCTCTGCTTAGAATGCCTGCCCCCCTACAAAGTTGTATAGCATCCTCACTCCCTTCTTGCATTTTTTTGATCAAAAGCCACCTTTCCTGACCACCCTATCTAAAATTATATGTTCTTCCCAACAAACTCCCTTATTCCCCTTATTAAATTTTTCTCTATAGCACACACCACCCTCTCACATACTATACATGTTACTTACCTTGTCTATTATCTATCTTTTTCTTCCTAAAATGAAGCTTCATGAGGACAAATATTCAATTTTAAAAAATATTCTTTTGTCCTCTGCTATATATCTATTGCATGTACAAACTGCCTCGGACAGAGCAGGCACTCCAAACCCCTTTATACTGCACCCCAATAACGGGACACAAAGTTGAATACATGTCAAGACTGCAACACCTGAATTAAATGTGTCAGCTAATAACACAGAGTATTGGGGCTGGCAAGGACTTTTATCCAGCCACCTAGTTAAGTACCATTATGTGTATTTCAAACACTACAGGTAGAGTAGAATCAATTCTTTTTAAAAAAGTTCTCTCGTAAAGGCTGCTTTACAACTATGCTTAGACCAATTGTAGCACTTATCTTTTGCAACCAGAAAATTCATTATTCCTACTGAACTTGGAATATTCATGTTATAGATCAAATGCAATACTATTCAGCACACCCTCTTGACGATTAAAAATGGCTGTCATTGATACATATTAGAGGTGCTTCCCCATAACTCTTTTGAGTTATGTGGCTTAGATGCAGATAAAAACAGAAGGCTTGGGTTAGGGGGGGCAGATGACAGAGCTATCATGTCTCAGCAATATAATAGAAATACTAATGCTTTAAGAATCAAAAATCCGGCCCAGCGCCTATAGCTCAACTGGCTAAGGCGCCAGCCACGTACACCTAAGGTGGCGGGTTCGAATCCCCAGCCCGGACCCGCCAAACAACAATGACGGCTGCAACCAAAAAATAGCCGGGCGTTGTGGCGGGCGCCTGTGGTCCCAGCTACTTGGGAGGCAGAGGCAGGAGACTCGCTTGAGCCCAGGAGTTGGAGGTTGCTGTGAGCTGTAATGCCACGGCACTCTACCCAGGGGGATAGCTTGAGGCTCTGTCTCAAAAAAAAAAAAAAAAAAAGAATCAAAAATCCTGAGTTTTAGTTCTTGTTCTATTCCTTATTTTGTGATCCTGGATTATGAACTTTGCCTCAGTTATAACTTATGCTTATCTCACAAGGTTCCTCAGAAGGTGGAAACAGATATAAAATTTGTTCTTGCCAAAGCAGTGCTCATACATGCTTTATATTTTTCCTCGACATCTAGCAAAGACATGGAAAAATAAATATGTAAATTATCTCTCTACCTTTTCTCTCTCTCTCTGGGTATATACATATACGTTTACTTACACATATAACAATATATATTTTAAACACACATATGATAAATAGGTATTTATAGGAGGAGTCTCAGTATATCACCCACACTGGTCTTGAACTCCTGGCCTCAAGCAATCCTCCCACTGCCCAAATAACAGAGGCTATAGGCAAGAGACGCTACACTGAACAAAACACATAAAATCATATGCCAAGTCTTAGTGAACATTCTTTCTAAACCATATGTTTAAAACTGTGCTAAAATTCTGTCTAGTATTAAGACCAATATAACTAGTCTGTAATGTCTGAAATTTCCCCTTTCAAAAAGCAGTATCTTTGTTCCTTTCTGTTTTTTAGGCATGGTTCTGATCCATACAGTGTCTTCTCAAAAATTACAAATACCAATTCTCTAAAACAAAACGGGCAGATATCTCTTTTCAGGATGGGGAGGTAATTCACGTGGATCTTGAGGTCTGAATTATTCAAAGTCCACAGTTGAATATCTGTTGTTGTATAGATATTCTATACCAGAATGCAGCTTATGGGTTATATTTACTACATTATAATATATTCAGTTGTGTTTAGAAGATTTAAAAAAGACTCACACCCCAAAATCTAATTGTATTTGGTTTTCCAGTTGCTGCGTCTGTGTGCTGCTGCCCCCTAATGGGCAGCATGATAACTGTAAAGGACCACATTTGCCACCTTGAACCTAACTTGTTCATATAAAGATGTTTGAGAAGACATCAGCAATGGGAGGGAATTTAGGTTAGGGCTCATGGTACCCCACATAGTCTTAGAAACAACTGTTCTTGTGACCCGAAATGCTTTTCAACTGGTCCCTCAAAGGTTACTGAGCCCAATTTTGTTGTTGAATTGCCTCCTTGTTGAAATAAGGAAATAAATTATTTTCCAACAATACAAAGCAGCCAAATTTTCATCTTTGATTCCAGAGAAATACAAATATAAAGTAATCACAAAGATTTAGACAACTAAATACTTATAGAGAACATGGCTACAATTTTCTTTCCAAAGAAAGAAAAATAAAGTACCTAAGAAATCCTAGCAAAATGCACTATCTTAAAATTTTGAAGTTGGGATCAGGAGGTGGCCAGCAGGAGCTGAGCAGAGACCCAGCCAGACTTAATCAGCAGGTTCTTGGTCTTGAGGATTCAAAGAATGAACCCATGGACTACAGTGTACCTTTCGCTTCTGTGGACACCTTCATTAAAGATACTAAAAGACTGCTGTCATGGCGGGGAAGCCCAAGCTTCACTACTACGATGGACAAGGCAGGATAGAGTCCATTCAGTGGCTCTTGGCTGCAGCTGGGGTAGAGTTTGAAGAGATATTTTTACAATGGACAGAAGATTTGGATAAGTTAAAGAATGGAGTTTGATGTTCCCGCAAGTGCCCATGGTGGAGACTGACGGGATGAAGCTGGTGCAGATGAGAGCCATTCTCAACTACATCACCAGCAAACACAACCTCTATGGGAAAGATATAAAGGAGAGAGCCCTGATTGAAATGTATGTAGAAGGCATGGCAGACTAGAACGAAAAGATTATTATGCTATTCATCCATCCCTGCGAGGAAAAAGATGCCCTGCTTGCCTTGCTCAAACAGAAAACAACAGATCGCTATTTCCCTGCCTTTGAAAAAGTGTTAAAGAGCCAACCTGGATGGCAACAAGCTAAGCCGGGCTGACATTCAACTGGTTGAACTTATCTATAACCTGGAAGAGTTTGATTCCAGCTTTACCACCAGCTTCCCTCTGCTGAAGGCCCTGAAAACCAGAATCAGTAACCTGCCCACCGTGAAGAAGCTTCTGCAGCCTGGCAGCCAGGGAAAGCCACATGAGGATAGGGAAAGCATGGAAAAAACACTGAAGATTTTTAGGATGTAATAAAGCAGGCATGGAAGCAAAGCAAATGCCAGACCAATCTAGTAACATTTAGCAACAATGTGGTGCTAGCTTCATGCTTAAGGAAGCTATTGTGAAGCTAATAAACTTTGCAAATAATTTGCCAAACAAACAAAAAACCTCCCATGAGCAAACTTAGTTAAAATTCATTCTTTTTCATTAGGGTCTGATATGAAATCAGATCCCAATGTCCTCACCTACCTCTGTTTTGGAATTAAAACCACAGTACAAATGGAAAACGTGCATTAAGTGGTTTGTTTCACTCCTGCACAAATTCTGCTGTAACGTTTGTTATACAGCCTATCACAAAATCATCCATAGAAATTCACATCTGATGTTTGCAGGTACATCTTGGAAAAGCATTGCCATTCTCGGGGACAGCATAACAAAATTTTCTTCTTATCATGGAGAGCCATGTTACTTCTGATAATAAAGATCTTCTGTCTTATGCACTTTCAAAAAAAATTTTTTTTTGAACTTGGATAATAATTTTGAAGGAATGGTCTCTGTAGTCCTGCCCGAAGAGTAACTATAAAGTAATGGGAGGTACAATGATTTTTCTCAGACTTGAAACGATACACATAAACCATTTGGTCTGGAAACATGTGTCTCGGGCTCCCCTTTAACAGGCTGTATGAAAATACGCCTAGGGCTTACAGAAAACAAGGCTGAGAATGCACTTCAATTATCTAAAAGCAAAGCAAACCAAAACAAAAAAAACCCCAAATTCCACTGGAATTCAATGTAGGCAAAAGCCATATCGAGAAATTTTTTTCTGCATGTTGGTTTCAGCACTAAATGACTAATCAGTGGGATCTTGTTAGAGGTCACCAAGTTTCCCAAATTAACTCAAGTACAGCAGAACCTCTGTAAGTTGCCCACCCAAGAGACCACAGTGGAGGCGGTCAACATAAGGAACTAGGCCTACAGTGCAGACAAGTACATGTACTTTCTTGTACAGCTTTTATTAGAGAATATGATCATGTCTCAAGCAGCTGTAAATTTTTCAGTAATTGGGCGGCGCCTGTGGCTCAGTGAGTAGGGCACCAGCCCCATATATTGAGGGTGGTGGGTTCAAACCCACACTGAGCCACACTGCAACAAAAAAGAGCTGGACATCGTGGCAGGCACCTATGTGAGGCAAGAGAATCACCTAAACCCAGGAGTTGGAGGTTGCTGTGAGCTGTGATGCTACAGCACTCTACTGATGGCAATAAAGTGAGACTCTGTCTCAAAAAAAAAAAAAATTTTTTTTTCAGTAATTGTAGGATGTACCTACAATTCAGACCAGTCCCTCATATTGAAAAAATCTGCAACATGTGATAAACAATAGGATGTTAGGCCTAATCCAACACGTGGTAATAATGAAACACAAAAAAAGAAAGTACACTAAAGGAAATACAATACAACTAAAGGACAAAGCCGACACCTTCTGCCTCTTGGTATAGTGTGTACTCAACAGGTCATTTATAGAGGGTAAACTGATACTGTGTGTCACATTCCGAGTGATCAAGATACAACTTACAGAGGTGGGTAATATATAGAGGTCAGTCTTCCACTGAGTACATGTGGGGCACGTCTGGTCTCTGAAAATTAGGTCAACTTAAGGAGGTGGTTAATGAATGAAGGGAGGGAGGCAACTAGGGAGGTTCTACTGCATTTAAAATTATTTAAGGTGCACCAATTATACCTAGAACTATGTGGGATTGAAAGTTTCACAAATTCTTTCAAATATAGTTGAAGATAATACTATCACTGTAGTTAAGTCATTAAACATGGGCAAACTATAACTGGACTTTTAAGAGTTGCCTGGCAGTATATATGGCATTGATAAAATGAAAAAATCCTCAATTTTCCAACTCCACAGGCCTTTCGATGATCATCCAATTGAATATATTATCCTTAATACGAATAAACTTGGTGGATGACTTTAATATCTGATATGCTAATTGCTCTAGTCCAAGGCACTACTGACATTTTGGGCTTGATAATTCTTTGTTTGGGGTAAAGGGTGGATGTTTTGTGTATTGTAAGATGTTTAGAAGTATCCCTTGCCTCAATCTATTAGATGACAGTAGCACACTCACTCCAACTGTAATAATCAAATATGTCTCCAGACCAGCTTCTTTGGGGTGAGGGATTGTCCCTGTTGAGAACCATTGCTCTAAATCATAACTTCAGATGATGAGTTCTTATTCTAAGGCAAGTACTCTCATCACAAGTACCAAGGGCCCATATAGTGAATAGCTAAGAGTCCTATACTTTCACTCACCTGCTGAAATAAATACTAAAATCACAATTACCACAAACCTATTAGAATGGCTAAAACAAAAACCAAAACACCAGCAACTGACACTATCAATGTTGTTGAAGATGTGGAGCAAATGAAACTCAGATATATTGCAAATGCACCACTATATGTAAAACTGTATCATTATAATATTGACTGATAAGTAAATAAAGTAAATAAAGAAATCAGACAGAACGTAGGAAGGAGTTTGATTTGAAATGCTTTGTGGGCGGGGGAAGGGAGAGCTGGGTGGAGGGAGGGTAATGGGGGGCCTTACCTATGGTGCATATTGCAAGGGTACATGTCAAATCTATTAAGAGTATAGTATAAACGTCTTAACACAATAATTAAGTCAGTCAAGTGAAGGCTATGTTAACCAGGTTGATGTAAGCATTCCAAATTGTATATAAAATCAGCACATTGTACCCCATAAATGCATTAATGTATACAGTTATGATTTAATAAAAACTGTTCAGAGAAAAAAGTTTACACATGAATATTAATATTATAAAATTAAAAAAATAAATCTATGCTTTGGGTTAGGGGCTTCATGTCATAATCACAATATTTTACTTCCTTCCCTAAATGAACAAAATTCCTTTATTCACAGTTGGCAAATAGCACAAATATCCTCAGTATAGATTCTTATTTCATATTAAAATGAAGGTATATATGATTAATTTATACAGTGTGCTTTTGAAAGGTTTAAGTCCAAGCTGTAGCTGTGTCCTTCACCCAGGAAGTGTGCCATGTACCTATGCGATGAATCTGTTGGGTGGGAGCTTCCCCAACCCTTCCTCTTCATCTCCCTACTTGAATTTAATTGAGTTGTTCTCTCATGTGAGCATGTAGTTGTTAATCTACTAGTTTCAATTTAGTACTGAGTACATGTGACACTTGTTTTTCCATTCCTATCATCAGCATAGATTAAATTTGTCTGGTAGAAGCTGGACGCAGTGGCTCACACCTGTGATCCTGGTACTCTGGGAGGACGAGGCGGGAGGATTGCTTGAGTTCAGGAGTATTGAGCAAGAGTAAGATCACTCCCCCACCCCGTCTCTACTAAAGAAATCGAAAAACTAGCCTGGTATGGTGGTGTGTACCTATAGTCCCAGCTACCTGGGAGGCTGAGGCAGGAGGATCATTTGAGCCCAAGAGTTTCTGGTTGCTGTGAGCTACAATTATGCCACAGTACTCTACCCAGAGCAACAGAGTGAGATTCTGTCTCAAAAGAAAAAAACAAATTTACCTGGTAGTGAAATTAAGTTTTGCAGAACTGTAAAGGCTATTGATCTTATATTATCAATATAATGGCTATTCCTATATTTGAGCTTTTTTCCTCCATTAGGATTTTAACATCTATTTGGTTCAATGCTAGGCAATGAAATGTCCATATGGCACAATTTGAAATCTCATCTTTTTTTTTTTTTTGCAGTTTTTGGCCAGGGCCAGGTTTGAACCCACCATCTCCGGCATATGGGGCCAGCGCCCTACTGCTTTGAGCCACAGGCGCCACCCCTTAAGTCTCATCTTTTATATGAAAATCTAATTTTCCCCCTTTAACCTTTAAATTCAACTGTTAGATGATAATCACTTCTCAGCAATTATTTATTACAGTTTAACATTATAAAATTAACAAAAATAATATAAAACTCATATTCTGGCGAAATAGCCATATGGCGGCCGAAAACCGTATATTCCCATTTTGTTCTCCAGCCTGTTCGTGCATTCTTTCCAAAAATCAGGACTTTTTTAAAACGCCGCAGGACGCGGGGCAAATTGTTGAAAAGCGGGACTGTCCCGCCAAAATCAGGGCGTCTGGTCACCCTAACTTAGAAGGAGGCTGAGGCAGGAAGATTGCTTAAGCCCAAAAGTTCAAGGGTGTAGTGGACTATGACAGCACCTGTGAATAGCCATTGCACTCCAGCCTGGCAACATAGTGAGATCCCACTTCTAATATAAAAGAACAAAAACTGCCAGATGAATTACATAGTCCAGCAAATATTTATGTACTGTTGCAGATGCAAGACAAATTAGAAAAATTATACTATGCAAAACAGTAAAACGTATGTCTAACTGACGTCTTAATGCCCTGCAATGAAGTTTTTATCAAGTTCTTGTATCTTGGCCTATCTTCATGTTCTCATTTCATGGGCAGTCACTGGTCTTTTGCAAGCATATATCAAGAAACATAGGGAGAGGATGGCTAAGTAGCTAAATGTCCTCTCATGCAGACAATGAAGATTCAGAAGCCAAAGTGGGCCGACCACTGCATTATTGATAGAGCATGGCAAGAAAAGCTGTACCAACACGTTGCTAATAATCTTCATGGCATAAACCTTCAATTTTTTTTTTTTCCTGGACAAAGTCTCACTCTGTTGCTGGGGATAGAGTGCTAGCTCACAGCAACCTCAAATTCTTGGTTCAAGTGATCTTCCTCCCTCAGCCTACCAAGTAGCTGGGACTACAGGCATGTGCCACAACAGCCAGCTAATTTTTCTATTCTTAGTAGAGACTGGGTCTTGCTCCTGCTCAGGGTGGTCTCAAAAGCCAGAGCTCAAGCAATCTTCCCATCTCAGCCTTCCAGGGTGCTAGGATTACAGGTGTGAGCCATTGTGCCCGGACTACATAATTTATTTTTAAGTTCATTTTCTTCTCTTTCATTCCACCTACCTATTCCAGCAAAGTCACCAAATGCTTTTCTTAATCATGCAGGAAGCTCCAGAAAGCTAAAAAAACAGCTAAATTAGTTACAATGAATCCTACTCACATTCCTAAAACCCTACTAAAAAGCAATATAAAGGAATGGTAAGGAGAAACTAGAAATCTAAGGTATGTTTTTGAAATACTTCAAAGCTACCAGACTTCAGTGCAATAAAATATTTACAAATATCTGAACGGATTCACCAAGTCTCAGTTCTAACCCAATAAGGAAATAGTCAAATTATATAGCTGATTCTTACCAAAAGGAAATTTTAAAAGTGTCATTTTTTTTTTAAAGGTGACTAGTTAAAAATAGAACCATGTGGATTATTTTCCTTGCACTGACACCATCCATCCTCTAATTTCCTGCATGACCCAAGAAAATAACTTTATCATCATGTTCAGCCTTTTAATTTTGTAAAGTGTTTACAATGTAGGGATCATCACAGACTCCAGAATCTTAGAAGGAATCTCAGAAAGTTTGATGACAATCCACTGGGATTGTCTCAAAATTCTTAGTCATTATGTACCTATGTCCCCTTCTGAAGGGTATTAGGAGAATTATATATATGGAAAGTGCCTGGTAATTACATTGTTAAGGGAGGGAATGTATTAAATTAAATGGAATCTAATTGATTGTGAAACAGAAGCCCAATAAGGGTTCAAGAATGTAGAATACATTTGAAGGCTCATACCACTGGGTCAGTCATTCTCTTACACAGTAACACAGCACCTCGTGACAATCACTTTAAACACGTCACTTTTAAAAGAAGTAGACTGTGTTTTACATTCACCTTTTAGAATGTGTAATTACTAGATATTCATTTTATTGCAGTTTTCAGTTCAGTGTTGGCTTAGTGTAAACTATGAATCATAAACTTTAAGTTCTAGGATGTCAAGGAAGAAATTGTTTATTTTTGTCTGCTTTAAAGCAGCTTGGCAGAGTCCCTTGCATACACTGCACACTCGGTCATGTAACAGAGAGAAACTTGTGTCAAAATCCCAACTCTTGTCACTTACTGGCTATAAAATTTTACAGCTCTGGAATAGTCTTATAGAGACCTAAGAAATAAATATTCAGATATTAAAGGGATCAGTCCTGTTTGACTGATTTTATTGAACCGATTCCCACTTGACATTTTGCTATTTTTTGAAGTCCATCAATAAATCATTTCCACTAAGGCAAGAAAAAACTTTCCAATCTCCAGTTTTCTCACTTAACCCCTGCTCACAGAACATTTCCAAAGTCAAATGAGAAAGTACCACATACAGAGTATGTGGGTGTCCATAATTAGGTGTGCAATTTACAATGTAAAACTAGTTTCATTGCAAATGTCCTTTTGGACACCCTAATATTTAAGTACCCATAAAGAACAAAGTATAAAAGTTGACTATTGGAAACATCACTATTTTTTTCCAATTAGAGACAAACCAGACTTACAGTGAAAAAGAGCACAGGCTTAGGAATTAGATAGCTGAAAATTCCTGGATTTAAAATCAGAATTCTATCACTTAATAACCATATGATCCTGAGCCAATCATACCCAATAAAATGGGACAATGATGCCTATCTCAAGAGGATTAGAGGTAATTCATGTAAAGTATGTAGTCCCATGTCTGGCATACTGTGCTAAACACAGTATTTATCATTACTATTGCAATAGGTCAACAGAAGTTCTCATGGGATCATGCTGTACATTATTTCCATACTGCTATTATATGTGGCAAAGATCACCGCACAACACAAGTATTTCTTCTAACAGAATTCCTTTTAAGTGTCAGCAATCAAGAAATACGTTTATTATATTGGGCATATTTATAAATAACTAAACATGTGGTCAGTCAATAAATGCAAGAAATAGGTCCTGGGATGGAACTGCCAAGAAAATAATTTATTTATACCTTTGTTAAACTAATATGTTATGATTTTAAAATGTGACGTATTTAGGGATAAGAAGGAGAGACGACCAGCACTCATTAACCAAAACCCATTTTCCACATGCACATAATCTCCCTGTCATCATGCGTCTCTATCTGGTACAGAAATAGTTATTTCATACTTTATCACATCCTAATCCTTTTCCCTTACTGCATTCCCTCTATCCATGGAATATTTTCACCCTTATGTTTCTGTGGTCACTTGCCAATATGCTTCCTCTCAGCTTTTCACTCTCTGTCTATTTAAAACAACACAACTCACACAATCTTCCTGACCTAGCTGACAATAACTGTACCAGACTGAAGTAGAATATGTTAGTCAATTCCATCTGAGGTGGTTCTGGTCTCCAATGAGTCTAAACTTTGTCTCACAAAAGAGATCCAAATGAAAATCACAGTGAGAGGCAATAATTAAAAAATTGTGACTGTTTTTCATAATACAGTGATAGGGAAATGATGAACTGGACAATTATGACTAAGATGCTTTCATAATACTGTGACTGACAGGAGAATTACTTTGAAAAATGTGATTTAGCTTGACATACAGTATCAACTACAATGTCTTATCATTTATAATCCAGACCAAAAATATTATCAGTAGAAAGAAGAAGCTTCTTAATTTTGTAAATAAAACACTTTATTAATACTATATTCTTAAAATTAATGACTGTCTAAATAAATACACTTACATTTTTGAATAGTTGTTCAGCAAGTTCTCTGATATGCTTTATCATCTTCAGTGGATTATTTTCTTCAACTTTAATTCTCTCTACTTCAAAGGCTACCAACTTGGAGAAAGAATCAAATGGCAAAACATCAACTCCAAAATGCATCAAATTTAAAAACTCTGTGTAATAGCATATAATTTTCAAACCGAAATATCCAAAATATACACTATTTTTAAAACAAAATATTTTGGGTTTTTAGTTTCACCTCTATTCTGGGATTTCAGGGTCAATCAAATCAGTGAGATTGTCTGTTGGTCCCTCCCTGATGATTTAGGGCCCTATTTCTTCTTGGGAAGAGTCATTTCTGGAACTCAAGAGAGACTCTGTCATTCCACAGGCCTCATTCAGAGAATTTGCTCACTCAGACAAATTCAGCAAGTCAGAAAGCTCCAAACACTCCTTAACTCAGAAAACACGAACCAAACGTTCACTTCAGGCTGCTTAGACTCTAGTCCTAGCTCTGCTGATTGTGAACTAGGACAGGAGAACTTGCACTTAGGGTGGAGAAAAGAAGGATGACAGGGGGAAAAAAAATACTTGTGGGAGGGCAAATAAATGGATAATGAAAAGAAAAGGTTTAATGTAAGATTCTCACTTCTAAGAACTAATAGATTTATAGCCACAGACAGATATAAAACTACAGCTTTTCCTATTCTAGGCCAGCAGCATTCAGAACAAGAATTTTTAGTTGTGATGAAGCTGTGAGAGGGAGTTAGTAAGGGAGATCTGGATAAAGAGAGACAGTATATAAACCAATGTTACTATTCACGAAACTTCAAAGATAAAATGTGGGAGCTAGAAAGGCTCTTGGAGAGCATCTATTTTAATCCCATGAAACATAATGTTATCAATCACTTAGTTCAGAATCTAAAAGTTGATATGTTAGTCTAATCAATCATATTAAATGTTAGTTATAGACAGTCAATGACCAATAACTGAATAGAAATACTTGTCAACCTCAGGATAATGTCTCCTAAATCTACATACGCTTTGTGTTATTAACTTAAAGCATTTGGTATAGGACTTCATACTCAGAACTAAAACATGTGCCTCTTCTTTAATTCTTAATGGTGAATACTTAAATATCTTTAAAGACTAAAAGATCCTCCTCCTCTAAACCAAGGATACTTAAGACTTTCATTCTTATCTTCTCTTTATAAAATAAAATAACCAGCAACAAAATATGACCACTATTAATTACTATTCTCCATTATTTTGGGTGCTAGGAACATTGTTCTCTTATAAACTTCAATGAACTTTTAGATTTTTAGTTCCAATACAGTGCTCTTTTAGAAATTGAAATGGGAATAATATTCATTATTCTATCTATCAGAATAGGCTGCTGTGAATATACAGTTAAATGATAAATGGAAAGATGCTTCTGAAAAAGAGGAAGCACAGCTGTATCATGGGAGCTCATGCCTATAATCCCAGCACTCTGGGAGGCCGAGGTGGGTGGATTGCCTGAGCTCTGGAGTCTAAGACCAGCCTGAGCAAGAGCGAGACACCTTGTCTACTAAAAATAGAAAAACTAGCCAGGTGTCATAGCAGCGCTTATAGTCCCAGCTAGTTGGGAGGCTGAGGCAAGAGGACTGCTTGAGCCCAAAAGTTTGAGGTTGCTGTGAGCAAAGATGATGCAATGGAACTCTACCCAGGGAAACAGAGTGAGACTTTGATTCGCATCCGTCCTATTTCTTCCCTCTATTTTGTTTTTTTAAGTTTTTAACTCTGTAAGACAGGAGGTATATTGCGTCCTTTCACATGATTAATTCCTTAAAGACAGAGACTAAATCTGTCTTCTATACATTTAATATCTCTTTGGGGAGCTAGAGAAAGGTTGGTTGCCAATTAGCAAGAATGCCATGAAAATAAACTATGGCTCTATAACATTGATAGACTAAACACAACTTCAGTTTGAAGTCATATTCATACATTAAAATTAGACCTTTCTCCTTATAAAACTAATAAAAGAATCACTGTATTATTGCCTTTAAAAAGTTCTATAGTTTTATTCATACAATCACTGTTAAATTTTCTTTTTTTTTTTTTTTTTTTT
>NW_003852396.1:39247301-39301342 GCF_000181295.1 Otolemur garnettii
TCACAGCAACCTCCAACTCCTGGGCTCAAGCGAGTCTCCTGCCTCAGCCTCCCAAGTAGCTGGGACCATAGGCACCCACCACAACGCCTGGCTATTTTTTTGGTTGCAACTGTCATTGTTGTTTGGCAGGCCCGGGCTGAATTCAAACCTGCCACCTTAGCCACTTGAGCCACAGGTGCCAAGCCCACTGTTAAATTTTCAAAAACATTTTCATCATCTATTCAAAATACAGTTGTTCAAAAATTGTATGTACTTCCAAGGCATCCTATACTTAATATTTTTTTCTAACTTTTTTTTTTTGAACTGGGAACCCTGTATCAATGCCTGGCTAGATTTTCAGTTTTTAATAGATATGGCTGGTCTTGAACTCCTGAGCTCAAGCAATCTACCTGCCTCAGCCTCCCAGAATGCTAGAATTATAGGCATAAGCCACTGTACCCAGCTAATTTTTCTAATCTACATTATAAATATGAAGATATGTGAGTATAATAACAAATAATATTTAGATTATTTTATACTTACTTTATAATAGATTTCAATATATTTATGGAATGTTTCAAATTACTATATATTCAAATATTTTATATTTTTAACTATTTGTCTAACTGTATCTATAAATGATGAACTCATTTTATAAGAACTATACCTCATCAAAGAGATCGCAAGATCTATAAGGAGGGCCTCTTTCTGAAACAAAACCTGCAAATGCCATTCCATTGAGGACTTTAGTAAGGAAATCATTCTCAACCAAACCGCGCTGTCCCAAGAAAGCTGTCTGTAAAGAAAGAAAATGTGAAATAATAATTTATCACTTGGTAACTGACAAATGGTCAAAAAAATAATGAAAATATCAAAGCCTGTATAAATGCTTTCATGTATAAATATGTATTGTTATAAAATACATTTCTCTCAAAAAGTTTTTTTGTCTGATCTGAAATACTGCATGTATTGAGAAGAACAGAAATGAATCTGTATGTATGTCAAAAGGAGAAACCAGAAGTTAACACTAAACTTTAAGAGAAAAACCAACTTAAAGTTAACATGAGGAAAACATTCAGTCACTTCCAGAGTATTATTAAGAATTATCATGTAACTACACAAAGTAGAGATTTTAAATAATCATATTTAATAATTAGGGTCAAAATACAAGGCTAGAAAAAGACAGCTGAGTAGTTTTATTAAATTAGAGTCTACTTTTTGGACAGATACAATACAGTACTATATCTTACTTTATGAAAATGTATTACTGGCTCTGCATGAATTCTTATAAGTTGTAGGCATGATCTATATCCTTGGAAAAGTTGTGCAAATAATCTAAGGAAAACTGCTCTCACTTCTTTATCCTGAAAATATAAGAAAAAGCATATTAGGTAATTTAACTTCTCAAAAACACATGAACTATCAAGTCAAAAAGGAGGAAAGTAAAAAATTGGCAAGAACAAGCCTGTGTTTTCCACATTGGAGCCTCCTTTGTGGCAGCCCTGCATGGTGGGCTTCTGGTCTACTGCATTGTATTGGGAAGCTTAGACTGTTCTTTATATTGAACTGAATAAAACTTCCCTCTAGTATATTAAATTTTCTTTTTTGAGACAAAGTCTCACTATGTTGCCCTAAGTAGAGTGCTGTGGCGTCACAGCTCACAGCAACCTCAAACTCTGGGGCTTAAGTGATTCTCTTGCCTCAGCTTCCCAAGTAGCTGGGACTACAGGCGCCCACCACAATGCCCGGCTATTTTTTGGTTGTGGTCATCATTGTTGTTTGGCAGGCCTGGGCAGGGTTCAAACCTGCCAGCTCCAATGTATGTGGCTGGCATCCTACCTGCTGAGCTACAGGTACTGAGCCATAGTACATTGAATTTTCTTCTAGGGAAATATATCCCAAGTCCACTGGTATTTATTTATTTATTTATTTTAGAGACCAAGTCTCACTCTATTGCCCTGGGTAGAGTGCCGCGGCATGATAGCTCATAGCAACCTTGAACTCTTGGGTTCAAGGAATCCTCTTGCCTCACCCTCCCAAGTAGCTGGAACTACAGGCAGCTGCCACAACACTTTTTTTTTTTTTTTTTTTAAGAAGAGATGGGGTCTTGCTCTTGCTCAGGCTGGTCTGCAACTCCTGAGCTCAAGCAATCCTCTCATCCTGGTTTCCCAGACTGCTAGGATTACAGGTGTGAGCCACACGCCTGGTGAGAACTGTCATTTTAGAACTGCAAGGACACTTACAGATTTACTTAGTCAGCTCCTTATTAAACTAATGGTAAAATGAAGGTCTAGAAATATTAAGCTATTTGTTTTCAGTTCTCGGAGGCTCCTTATTGGCTGTAAAAATTGTGTTTAAGAAATGCACCACGCAGGCTTGGTGCCTGTAGCTCAAGTGACTAAGGCATCAGCCGCACACACTAGAACTGGCGGGTTTGAATCCAGCCCAAGCCTGCCAAACAACAATGACAACTACAACCAAAAAATAGCTGGGTGTTGTGGCAGGCACCTGTAGTCCCAGCTACCTGGGAGGCTAAGGCAAGAGAATCACTTAAGCCCAGGAGTTGTGAGCTGTGATGCCATAGCACTTTACCCAGGGCGACAGTTTGAGGCTCTGTCTCAAAAATAAATAAATAAATAAAAATACATCACACAAAATAAAAAAAGGGGCCTCTGTTACATATTCACCCCTTTTATGGCTTCTAATTGAAACTATTTTCATCCACTCACTACTCAAACTTGATTCTCTCCTATTATCAACATTATTTGTTTCCATTCTTTTGAGCTTCTCTTTTGTTTTTGTCCTATATTTACCCATATTTTCTTGTGTAAAATATGATCCCATGCATAATGTGTACCCACTTTTTTGGCCCAAATGTTCAGGAGAACACCCCTTGAGAAAGTTCTCAGCAGAAACAGATACATCTAGGGAGGGCTAACTCTCCCTTGGTAACATGCAGATTGCACCACCCTCCTGCAGCTGCCTGCTCTGTGATTCCCTCCCCACCTCAAGGGGGTCTGCCAACAGCAGCACCTGTGGTCAGCAGGGCAGGTGGCTCTGAGGTCACCAGCTCACAGGCAGCCAGGCAGGTCCCTGGGGCCTGCATGAGGCTCATGGTCCCTCTATGCAGTTGGGCCTGAGGCCTCACCAGCCCTGCTGCTACTGCCCCTCCCCTGATTATGGTGCTGGCCAGAGGCTGCCCACTCCAACTGGATTCTGATGTTCCCAAACCGGAAGCCCACACCCTGGTGGACCCAGGCAGAAAGGTGCTGTAGCAGGAGGCCCACTGGTCTTCCCCTACTTCCCAACTGTACTATGCATATGTAATCTGCATCCCTATTTTTCCCTCAAAAATTTGGGCCAAAAATAATGCACATTATATGTGGAAAAATACAGCACTCCTGTCTCCTCAGGGCAGGAATCTTAGCCTTACTCTCCTGAGCTGTGTACTGAACCCCTCCTTGAGTAGGAACACAAAAAAGTTGATGGCAACTCTCCTAATTTCCACTTTTACATTATCCTGTCCACCTAACTCTAAACTCATTCAGTGTCATTAATAATTAAAAATAAAGTGCAGCTCTCCTTAAATCATGAAAGTTAAATATTAAACTTCTTACCAGCATTTTTGAGTGGGATAAAGCTGTTCGTGGAGGAGGAAAAGCATGATCTGCTACTTCCAAATCTGGGTGTAAAATCTAAAGCAAATAAGTTTTGTTAAGAAAAATATCTTAATATCAATAAAGTCTATTCTTGGGGGATTAAAATGAAAAGTATTAGCACATCAGTTATGATATATGCCCACCATGAAATACAGTTCAGTTAGCTGAGGCAGCTCTCTAAGTACTGTGGCCTACTGTCTCCATGACAAAATATTTAGTGAAAAAACATGTTCTACAAAAGTACACATAGTATGGTCTCATTTATTTGAAAATAAAATTAAACTCTAAATCCATGTACATATACTGATATACATATAAAAATGAGTGTGAAGGGGGTGACCCTGTGGCTCAAAGGGGTAGGGTGCTGGCCCCATATGCTGGAGGTGGTGGGTTCAAGCCCAGCCCCGGCCAAAAACTGCAAAATAAAAATAAAAATAAAAATAAATTAAAAAAAAATGAGTGTGAAAAGTTCCAAAATAAATAATATACCCTAAACTATAGAATAGTACCTCTGGGAATAGAATGGTTTTGGACAAGGCAATTCAGGTTTCTTGCATCTTACACTGGTGTTTTTTCTACTCTATCACACCTTATATTTTAGATTATAAATTATATTAGAAAAAGGTAGTCTTCTGTAAATGTTCCCATTTCATAGGTAACACTATAATAATATGTATAAGGACTAATACAAATGTAAAAGTTTTCTGAGAATAAAATTCTGCCTGGCAGTCCTTGACAGCTGAGTTTCTAGTAAAGGGTGAAAAAACAATTTTCAATAGCACACACCGAAATACTATTAAAAAAGAATATGAAGGCCTTAGTTCTAGTAATGTCTTAAAGAAGAATGCAGAATTTCTAAAGTTCAATTTTCTGATGATGGATAAATGAACATCTGACAAGGCCATCAGTAAAATAAAATGATATGTTTAAAAAATTCAACTAAGGTAAAATAACTAAAACAAATTAAATTTGTTTCCATAAGAAAAACCCAGGCCACAAGATTTTTTAAAATTTTACTGCATGGAATGCTGGGCATTTAATGTATCAATAAGTCACATCTTTCTACAGTAACTTGAAAACATTCTCAAGACAATACCACTGTTTTGCAGGGACCAAAGAAGAATGAGAAGCCGACATGGAGGTAAGGGAACAGAAGCTAACTTCTAATGAGGGATATTATGGAAGTCATGGATTTCAAGGAAGAGTCTTGTCATGTTCGCACAGGTGTGTTTCCAATACCTACCACTGTATCCATTACATAATAGCTACTAAATAAATAGGCCTGGGAGGATCACTTGAGGCCAGGACCTTGAGATAAGCCTGGGCAACACAGAGAGATTCTGTCCTTAAAAAGATGAAAAAAAATTAGCCAGGCATGGTGGTACACACCTGTAATCCCAGCTATTACAGAGGCAGTAGTAGGAGGATCACTTAAGCCCAGGAGTTTGAGGCTGTGGTGAGCTATGATGGTGCCACTATACTCCAGGCTGGGTGACAGAGCAAGACTCTCTCTAAATAAATAAGTGAATGAATGAATGAGCAAGCTGAATGAAAGAATGGATGTAGAACAAATATTGTTCGGATTCAAAGTGTATATATACTTTGAATATATATATATATATATATATATATATATTTTTTTTTTTTTTTTTTTTAAAGATAGGCCTTTATTTTATTGGCCAGGACAGAGAGTTCAATGGGTCATCACAGCTTACTGCAAATTCCAACTCCTGGGCTCAAGTTATCCTCCTGCTGCAGTCTCCTGAGTAGCAAGGACTACAGCCATGGGCCACTATACCCAGCTAATTTTTCTACTTTTTGTAGAGACAGGGGTCTCGTTCTCACTCAGGTTGGTCTCAATCTCCTGCTCTTAAGCGATTCTCCTGCCTCGGCCTCCAAAGTGCTAGGAGTACAGGTGTGAGCCAATGAACCCTGCCAGGATTCAAAACATATTCTTTAGATAACTACCTAGTAAATGAAGAATTCTATTCTAAATACTATATAAAAGTATATTAAAGTTTCAAACATACAACTGTTTAAAGTAGTGACATTGACAAAGATTTCTAATTGTAACTATCTTAGTTTCAGAGTTAAATCACGAGAAAATTACTATTAAAAATACATGTCATACCAAAGAAAGAGCTGATTGAGTCTGACGTAGAAGTGGCTCTGGGAGGGAAGAGAGGTGAATACATTCAGGAATTTTAATAGTGCCTCCATCCAAATCTGCTATGATTACATCTAACTGAAAGACATTAAAAATTGATTGATAATTAATAAAATGCATTTGTGTTAAGCAAATTAATTTGGCCTTGACCAATTCAAAATGAGAAGAATTAGGTATGGATTTGGCTCTTAGATATCCATAGTAATAGAATTCTGGCTTCATGGCTTTCCAGCTACTGTATATTTCCTTGCTTCTTTGAAATTAGGTGTGGCTTGTGACTAAATTTCTGCCAAGAGAACATGAGAAATGATGTGTGTCTTCCACTGCCTCAAAATAGAGAGTACTATAAAGCTCCTTTAAGCTTCCTCTCTGTCTTCTTTCCCATAGGCTGATACTATAAGCCGGCAGCAACCCAGTCTTGGGCATTCAAATTGATGATGATGCCTGTGGGGATTTTGTTGGAGAAACATAAAGGAAGGAAGCCTGAACCCCAAATGACTTCACGGAGCAACCGCGTCTGGCATAATGCAACGTCTCTGGACTGCTGCAAGAGTGTTAAATAAAACTCCATTTGGTTGACCCACTGCATTTTGTTCCAGTTTTACTACATGTGCTGCTGAAGCAAGCACAGAGCCCCTGCATTTCAGATGTTTTATTATAACAGTTTAGTCAGATCCTAAATAAATTAGTATTTATTACAAGAATTAACAAGCAAAGCGATTAGTGTACATCAAAGGAGTATTATTTAAGTGGTTAAGAAAAAAACTGATTTTTAGCATTTTACGAGAGCTTATTCAAAAATAACATATGAAAATGGAAGAGAAACTACCTAACATTAGTAAAGATGTTACAGTGATAATATGATTATAGTTCATTCTAATTTATTCATTAAAATTTAAAAAATCTAAATCTGGCAACATTTGGTTTGTCTTACCTCTAATGACTGTTTATGTTTAGTGGTAATAAAATTATCTACAAACCAGATGGATATGCTTTTAATTAGTACTACCTAGGTTTCACTGAATTTCAATGTTCGATTTATACATATTTTTATATGGTGATATCTAAGTTAAATAAGACTAGATATCAACACATAAAGTTAAAAAGAATGATGAATATATGAATGGAGGTCCTATTTATAATTATAATGTTTAATAATCTTTTGTTAGTTTAAATGACACTTTTGATTTGGTTACAACTGTGATTTGGGTAAATACCACCAAAGCTTACTTCTTTGTTGGCATTCAAAACTAAAACAGAAGTAGAATTAGATAGTTTTAAGTCTCTGTGGATCTCACATGTATAACCTAATCTTTCAGTAAATGATTTTTCTCATAAGTTCCTGAAAAGTATCATGTGATCTATTTCTTACATTCTATTTACTGTGCTTAAGAATATACGCCTTATCTTAGATAAAGAAACTCGTTCCATCACTGTGCAGCTCTAATAGTTGGAAACACTACTATTGGGTAGAAATCTGTTTCTATATCCACTATACCCACTGATTCTATTTTAGCCTTCTAGAGTTACAAAAACAAATCTTAACCCTTCTTCTATAACAGTAACTTAAACACTAATTAGCTATCAAACAGCATTAGACTATTATCTTAGAAAATGTCCTTAGGGCTTTAAAGAATATAAAGCTATAAGTTTGTATAGTTTATAAACTCTTGATAATCCTGGATGTCCTTCCTGAAGTACTTTATTTTGTTACAGTCCCTTACAAAATGTGATACACAGAATTAAATGCATTATCCCAGAACTGGCTTGAATATAGAGTATTACTTTTCCTTCTTTGGTATTTCTAGTCATGTGGTGTTAGGAATACAAATACATGGGGGTGGGGGGCATACCAAACTTGTACTTCACTAAAATCTTTCACTCTTTTGCAAATGAGTGCTTTCTTAATTATCAGCCATTTAGTACTGACAGGCTTCACTTCAAAATCCGAGTAAATCAGCACTAATAACAAAAGTATAAATAGAATATTAATTAATAAATCATTTTCCTTTCCTCATATGTAAGATGAGGAATACAGAAAAGATATACTTAATATGCCCAAAGAGGGGTGTTTTAAAATATTTAAAATATTGATGAACTCCTTTTAAAAATTTCCCATACTTGCTGTATGGCAACATTAATACACTAGACTTTTCAATATTTTTTCCTTCCATACAGTCTTTTCTATTGAAATGCAACATATTTGAATACAGTAATTAATTGAAATGTTATTTAGGCTTCTAGACTCAATAACTACAAGTTTTAAAGATGAATACTTACAAGTTCATGGACATCTGTTTTAAAGATAGAGTGTACTCCAATAATGAAGGGTGTTGGTGAACTTAGAACTTCTAGTAGCTGAGCCGGGAGAATGGGAATATAAGGATAACTGGAAATAATAAAAATATGTGTGAGATTTATTTCTTTTACCATAATATAAGCATATTTTGTTTTTTATGCATAGTTAACTTTATATTAACTATGTTTAAAAATTATCAATACATTCAAGATTGTATTAGAATTTTGGAAAAAGTCATTTAAAAATCATGTGAAAGATGTAACAAGACAAGAAGTAAATAGAACCCAGGTCTGCTTCCTTATCCTTTATTTCTCTAGGCAAGGGCTTCTTTAGGCCAGTGGTTCTCAACCTTCCTAATGCCGTGGTCCTTTAATCAGTTCCTGTGGGTTGTGACCCACAGGTTGAGAACCGCTGCATTAGGTCTTTTAGTATCATTTGAAAGCATTTTTCCTTACATAGAAACCTGACATTAGTCAGTAACACTGACTCTGTGATAGGTCTCCCTGTCCTAAGACTGGCCAATGATCTGTCTACATAGATTACAGGGCTGTCCAATCTGCAGCCTGTGGGATCACATGCTGATTTTATGATGACTTTTTTTGCTTATCTGTGGCGTCAGCTATCATGAAATCTAAGTATGCACTATTTTTGCTAATCAGCTTTCCTTAGTGTTTGTATATTTAATGTGTGGCTCAAGACAACTTTTACTCTTCCAATAAAAAAAAAAAGAGGCTGGACACCCTTGTTACAACAATCATTCGAATTTCACTTTCTATACTTTATTTCTGTAGTCAATAAAAATAGCAAAAATAAAATATAGCCAAGAATACTCTATTATCTAAAGGAGTAAGAAAAGTACATAAAGCATTTTCTAAAGAAATTCTAGAGACAGTCTAAATTTTATCTAGTTTCTAAGATATTATGATTATCAAATTGGTTATAGCATATTAGAGATAAAATATTCTACTTTTAGCACTATTAGGCATCACTGGTTAGACTTTTTGTTTTGTTTTTAACTTTTTATTAGGAGAAATATTTTAATATATTCCCTGAAAAAATTAGAAGAAAAAGACTTATAATGAATTCCATGTATTCAATCCAGTTTTGACAATTACCAATTCCCAGCCACATGTATTTCCACCCACTTTTGTTCTCTATTATTTTCAAAAAAAACCAGACATCCTATCATTTACACATAAATATTTCAGTGGGTGTCTAAGAAAGATAAGAGCTCTTTTTATTAGTAAAGCCACAATATCATTATAACACCTAAAAATTAATAATAATCCTTTTAATATCAAAAACAGCACTGACTAAAGACTTTTATTGATTGTATTCACAGAGAATTAAGTGTTGCTGACAATATTATTAAAATTAAATATTTTTTCATCAAATTAATTAACATTTAGTAACGGGCAGTTAGACAAATTCTAGGCTAGATTTTATCAGAATCAATCATGACTCATAACAGCATAACTTTGTGAAATGTGCCTATATGGTTCAATACCACTGCATCATAATATTATGACTTAAATAAGTAACGCACAATAAATAAATCAAATTTCCAAGTAAAAACCTCACCTATATTTAAGCGGAAACATTAAAGATTCCAGAGCTCTACAAGCATCACTCAGTCTCTGGAAACTCGCAGAATGGAAGAGAACCTTATTTTCTGTGAGTACTGCACAAAAGAGGCTAAGGACATTTTGAATTCCTGCAAACACAAAAGCAGAGGCTTACCAAATGGATTTTTTTTTTCATGGAAAGAAAAAGCCAATATTTTTGGAACGTCTGAAAGAAAGTATTTGATTAAACTGCAAATTCCATATAACCTATGGGTATTTGTTTTCCCAAACTTCCAATTTTGCCTTTATTCTTCAAATCAGTGTAACACTCATGGAACATATTAGTTGTTTGGAAATAGACTATTACCTTCTTCTCAACTTTCATCTCATAGGTCTGTACTAAAGTTCCTCCTTGAGACAACAGCATTATTCTATTAATCCCCTCCCCCATCCCCTGCAGAGTCTATTCGTCTGTTACTGATACCGCATCATCTTTGTTGTCATCGAACTTCCCTATTATATCTCTTCCCATTTCTTAACTTCCATGTTTCTTTATAACAAATAGTATAGACAGATACTCCTTGTCTTAAGGTTATATCCCAATTAACCCATTGTAAAGTTAAAAAACTGTAAGTTGAAAACTCATAAATTAGGGACTGTCTGTAACTGAAATTATTTTTAATCCAGTGTAAATGAATTAAAATTTCATATCATTTAATTGACTTATAATTATTGAGATATACACTATACATATAGATAGATATGGCATCTTATTTATACTTTTTATTTATTCTACCTCCTCTTTCTCTTTTTGATTTCTCCTGCCTCTTCTTTTATCCCCTCTGCCAATGTAGAACTTATAAGGTCTGTTTCCATTTTTTTAGTGGCAACTCTAGAAAATGCAACATATAAACAATATCTTATCAAACTAGAGTTAATAAATGCAGCATTTCTTAATTTCTTCTTTTTATGACTAAGCTAAGTCATCTTTTTTGAATCACTTCAACCATAATCACGTGGACCTACTGAATCAAGAGTCCTCATTTGTTTTCTCAAGGTAAAAACACTTTCCGTATCTCCCTTGGCCATCGCTTACTCCTTCATGTGACATATGCAAATTTCCTCTTGGTACACTTTTATTTGCTGTTCCTTTTTATCATTTCTAACTTATCCCATGTGACACATCAGAAACTTTAGTTCAGATTTTTAATCTTCTCTTATTCAGGCTAATGTAATAACTGGTTTCCTAATCCAGTCCTCCTTCCCTTCAAATCTGTTTTCCAGACAGTTTTTAGAATGATGAACATAAATAAAAATCCGATTATGTCACTTTGTTGTTCAAACTTTTGATAACGTCCTATCCTTTTGGGTGTTGTTTTCCAAATGTATTTTATTTCACTTAAGCAAATCAACAAGAGAAGCTCTGCTTCAACTTGTTTTATACATTAATCTCCCTGCCTTAGTTGGTAAAATGTTTTAAAAATCTATTTTATAGGGTTGATATGAAGAAGAAATGAGGTAACATATGGAGTTTTCAACACAGTATCATGGTAAATAATCAATATATAAGCTGATTATTACTGTAATTGTTATAGCTGTTACCACTAATTTCCTTTGAATTCTTTGGGTTCTATTGCTAAAAATGTTTGAAAACATGTAACCTACAAAATTAAGTTTGAGCTCCATTCCAAAACGTCTTCATGGTTTTACAACCATCTTTCCAATCCCAGTGCCACCTCCTGTTATACCTGATCGATATTGACCCTTTCTTTCAAACACTGTTGTTACTTTGATATTTCTGCTTCGTTTGTTTATGTTTTCTCTGCCTGAAGTCCCCTTCATTAAAATGTGATTCTGTTGGGACCAAAATCGCCACTGAGAGACTACCTTACACATGTAAAGACAACGAAGTGCTTTATTTGCAAGCATATGTTTGGGTCACTCTACCTTACAGTGTAGCAGGGGGAAGGGCAACCCCAAATGAGGCGAGGGGTTTTTAAAGTGTATAGAGGAATTTCATTGGGCTTTTTGTCGGGAGGGGTTGCCATTGGCTGAGCTGTTGTCCAGGGATGCTAGGCACCACCTGATACGTCAGAGGTGCTACAGTGTGGGTTTATGTTTAGGGATTTTCCAGAGGAGGGTTGCCTGTCCACTTCTGATAGACAGGCTCTGTCTGGGCTGATTGACCTGGCCCAGAAATGTGGAAGGAGGGGGGGGGACCCGTGCCCTTCAGACTGGCTGCCAGGAAGTGCAGAGGAGGGAGCCAGTCTCCTTTTGAAAGACTAATTCCTCCTGGGTAACTTTGCCCAGGAGGGGAGTAGGGAGTTAGTTCTAAAATGCAGTTACATTAACCTCTTCATTCCCAAATGGAGTTACATTAACCTCTTCAATTCCTCAAAGACTCTACTAGGCTTTACACACTACTGTATCCCTCCTGCCTAGCAGAATTCCTGGTTTATAGTCCACATTTGAGAATGTTTCACTGAACCAACAAGCTCTCCAAATAATGATGTGAATCACTATCAAAAGACATTAAAACTTTGAATAAAAGCTGTCAGATATCACATATAAGCAAGATCATGCAGTATTTGTCTTTCTGTCCCTGGCTTATTTCACTTAGCAAAGCGTTCTCTGGATTCATCCACGTCATCACAAATCACAAGATTTCCTTCTTTTTTATGGTAGGGGTAGAAAGAGGGCATGGGGCTATGGGTTGTTGATCAAAGGGTATAAAGTTTGAGTTAAGCAGAAGGAATGAGTTTTTGAGATCAATAGCATAGCAAGGTGACTACAGCCAATAATAATGCATATTTGAAACAGCAAAGGGAGTACATTTTAAAGGTCTCACCAAAAAAAAAAGGCAAGTAAAATTATGAACATGTTAATTAGCTTTATTTAACCATTCCACATTATATACTTATACCAAACATTATATTGTGCCCCATCTATGTATACAATTATGAACTGTCAATTTAAAGTAATACTAATTTTTTTTTTTTTGAGATAGTCTCACTTTGTCGCCCCCAGTAGCGTGCCATGGCATCATAGCTTACTTCATATCTTGGGCAGCCTCAAATCTGAGGCATCATTGCTCACAGCAACCTTAAATCTTGATTCTCTTGCCTCAGCCTCCCGAGTAGTTGGGACTCTAGGTACCCACCACAACGCCCAGTTATTTTTAGGGATGAGGTCTTGTTCTTGCTCAGGGTGGTCTCAACCTTGTGAGCTCAGGCAATCCACCCACCTCGGCCTCCCAGAGTGCTAGGATTACAGGCGTGAGCCACTGTGCCCAGCCTTAAAGTAATACTAATTTTAAAAAGTCAAGAAAAAATGACATGAAGGTTATGTTGACCAGTTTGATGAAAGTATTTCAGATTGTGTATAGAACCAGCACATTGTACCCAATGACTGAATTAATGTACACAGCTAAGATTTAATTAAAAAAATAAAAAGTCAAGAAATATATTTATCAATTCATATAGGAAATAAGTAAACTATATAAATCACAAATAAATAAAAGCATCAATAAATTGAATGATTTTAAATTAAAAATATGTCAAAAGATAACATTAAAAAAGTAAAGCCAAGTCTCAGATTGAGAAATTACCTGCAAAATATATAAATGGAAGGCTAAGTATTTAAAATGTTTTTTTAAAAAAACTCTACTAAAATCAATAAGAAAAAAGCAACATAAGAATATGAATTCATAATTTACAGAAGAGGAAATCAAAACAGTTGGTAATGCGTGAAAATATGCTCAAATGTCTCTAGTAATCAGAAAAGCACAACTGAGTATTTCAGGGACATATGATTTCAAATCTATCATAATAGCCCAATTTAAGCCATCTTATGAGGATGGGGAGAAAAAGGAACTACCACACATACTGTTGTGAAAAATACAAATAAAGATGCACATATCCAGTTATTTAAAAAATTCTAGCAATTCCATCCGCAATTACTTTCCACAGAAATTCTCTCAGACCCACAGGAAGAGAAGTATAAAGCAGTACATTGTAGCAATATTTGAAATAAAGAAAAAAAGTAGACATATCCTAAATGTGAGAATGAATGAACTGTGGTAAAATCCAATTATGAAATTACTATTATACTTACTCTGATTGAAGATGACAAATGTTGATTGAAAAAAATTAATCATAAAAATGTATTATTTAAAATTCATGAAACTAATCATTAAAGAAATTTAAACACAATTTTCAAGTGGCATAGATTTTTTTTGTAAGTTTGTAGCATTTATACTTGTGGGTTTAATATAAATTTTAAAAACCCATGCAGACTTCTGGGTCACTTTTACAGCAATGAGAATGAATAAACTAATATTACCATGAATAACCATCACAAATATAACACTGAGTGCGTGCAGTCAGATGTGTAGCAGTTATACAGATGATTGCATTTTGTAACATTTAAAAGTATGCGAAATGCTTATAATACATTGCTAAAATATGAATAAATATGTAAAGTATAAAGATATGCCTGGTACTAATAAATGCAAAATTCAGGATAGTGTTCATCCCTGGGAAAATTAGGCAAGGAATTTCATCTATATTTATGATGCTATTATATATTTACTAAAGTGGATCACAAGTAAATAATTTTTTTCAACATTTCTCTGGAAATAATTTAAAACTTATAGAAAAGTATAAAAAATAAGAATAGTATACCGAACACTCATGTAGCCTTTACCATGATTCACCTATTGTTGAAATTTTGTTCTATTTGCTTTAACATTTGTATTCATATATTAGAGCACTCTCCCTCCACAAATACATATGATATTTTCTTCATGAGCTAAGTGTAGTTTGCATACATCATAACATTTTTGGCTAAATAATTCAGTGTGCTTTCCTAAGATTTAAATATTCTCTTTCATAACCACAATAAAGTATCACCTTTAGAAAATTCAGAATCCATACAATATTTCCAATCTAATATTCTCACCTATATTCCAATTTTGTCAGTAGACCCAATAACATTTTTCAAGAGCTTTTTCCCCCCAATAACAATTCATTCTAGGTTTCATGTTTCTTTACTATCGGTCAACATAGAGCATTTCCATGACTTTTCTTTTAAAAAATTTTTTTTGAAGTGAAATTCATATAACATAAAATGAACTACTTTAAAATGAACAAACAGTTCAGTGGCACTTAGTGGATTCGCAAGGTTGTACAACCACCATCTCTATCTAGTTCCAAAACATTTTCATCATCCCAGAACTCCAAATCTATAACTCCAGATCTAAGCAGTTTCTCTCCATTCCCCACACATACTGCTGCTAATAATCACCAATCTGTATTCTCACAGATTGATCTATTCTGGAAATTTCATTTAAATGGAATCACACAATACATGGCCTTTTGTATCTGGTCTCTTTCACTCAGCATGACTTGTTTTAAAGTTCATCCCCGCTGCAACGTATTGTTAGTATGCCACTCCTTTTTATGGCTGAACAGCATTCCAGTGTACCTATATACCACACTTTGTTTCTCCATTCATCCCATGAGCTGCTTCCATCTTTTGGCTACTGTGAATAGTCCTTCTATGAATGTCCATGTGCTTAGATATGTACGTAGGAATAGAATTCCAAGATTTTATAGTAATTCTATGCCTACCTTTTTTTTTTTTAATTTTAAAAATTAAAGGGATACAAATGTTTAGGAACTAGATAGAGGTTTTTGTTACCAAGATAGCTTTTATAATGCAGGGCTATTAGTGTGCTCATCACCTGAATTGTGCTATCTTTCAAGGAACTATTTCACACAACAGCTTAACCATTTGACACTCCCCTCAGCAATATATGAGGCTTCCAATTTCTTCCATATCCTTGACATCACCTGTTTTCCTTTTTTAAAAAATCAGGCCAATCCCAGAGGGACTTCATGCTAGTTTTGATTTGCAGTTCCTAATGACTAATGATCTTCTCATGGAATCGCTGGCTATTTATATATCTTCTTTGGGTAAACATCTATTCAAGCCTTTTCTTAAATTTTTTAATTGGGTTGTTTGTATTTCTGTTGTTGCGTTATAAGAATTCTTTATATAGTCTGCATTCTAGGTCCTTTTCAGATATGATTTACAAATATTTTCTCCCATTCTACAGTTTCTTTTCACATCCTTTCTTTTTTCTTCTTTGAGACAGGGCCTCCTTCTATTGCCCAGGCTAGAGTGTAGGGGCACCATTATAGCTCAATGAAACCTCAAACTCCTGAGTGCAAATGATCTTTCTGCCTTAGACTTTCAAGCAGCAGAGACCCCAGGTGCACGCCACCATGCCCAGCTAATTTTATTATTATTTTTATTTTTTGTAGAGACAGGGTCTTGGTATGTTGCTCAGGTTGGATTTTTTTATTTTCTTGATAATATTCTTTGATGTACAAGATTTTTAAATTTTGATGAGGTGTAATTTAATCTGTTTGTCTTTTGTTATTCATACCTTTGGTGTCATATCTAGAATCAATTGCAAATCCAATTAAGATTTACCCCTATGTTTTCCTCTAAGAATTTTATGGTTTTAAATCTTACATTTAGATGGTTAGTTCATTTTGAGTTAACTTATGTGAATAGTGTAAGATAAAGGTCCAACCCCATTCTTTTACATGTTATATCCAATTTTTCCATCACCATTTGCTAAAGAGACTCTTTTCCCCCCACTGAATGGTTTTAGCACCTTTGATGTTTTAAGTCTTTTTTATGTTGCTATAACTGTATCACAGAGTGGTGACTGATAAGGAACAGAAATGTATTTCTTACATTTCTGGAGGCTTGGAAGACCAAAAGTATGAAACCAACATCTCAGGGACCTTGACAGTAAAGCTTCCATGCTCTGCTCGTCAGTCTTTGTATGGATTGAAGCACATTCATTGTTTAGCCAGATTTCAAGTTGGCTTTCACATTCCGGTGAGTTCTCTTGTGTCTTCCTGCACATGTGCATAGTTTCCCAGGTAGTCAAAGGTGGGAGGGACCTTGTCTAGCCCTTCCATGACTCTTTCCTTTCCAGAATTTCCCTGTTAAATTTCTGGCTGATTTGCCATGAGCCCCAAGTATAATTTTAATTCAGAAAAACAGATTTGAAGTTTTTCTCCCTTTATCGCCTACTGAGGTCAATACTTATTTATTCAATTTTTTTTTTATATTTTTAGGAGACCATAGTCTCTCTCTTTTTTTCTTTTTTTGCAGTTTTTGGCTGGGGCTGGGTTTGAACCCACCACCTCTGGTATATGGAGCTGGGGCCCTACTCCTCTGAGCCATAGGTGCCACCCCTTATTCATTTATTTTTGAGACAGAGTCTCACTCTATTACTCTGGGTAGAGTGCTATAGAGTCATAGCTCACAGCAACTTTCAACTCTTGGGCTCATACAATCCTCTTGCCTTAGTGTCCTGAGTAGCTGGGATTACAGACGCATGTCATGATGCCCGACTATTTTTTTTAGAGACAGGTTTTGCTCTTGCTCAGGCTGGACTCGAACTCTTAAGCTTGAACAATCTGCCTGCCTTAGCCTCCCAGATTACAGATTACAGGTATGAGCCACAACACTGGCCTGGATTCAATACTAATGACAGTGATGTCACGGGTTTTAGCCCCCAAACTCAAATAAGTCCTACCTCATCTGGGAGCAAAGCAGTTGGTTTTGCAGCCAGTCCTGCTTTGCTAAAGCTACCATTCTCCTTGATAGAGCTGGGAAGTGAGGGAGATGGGAACAATCACCATACATAAATGCTTGCTGCGTACTCCTGTCCTGACCCAAAGTTCTAGCATGAATAAATGCTTCTAAGTTTGTTGGTGGTTTTTGAACAATTTCCAGAGTTCTGAAATACTTTTATTCAATAATTTTGGCTAATTTTATACTGAGTCTTTGGGGAAAGGATTTGCTAAATTCTTCACACTTCCATAAGCAGAAGTACTGTCCTTGGTGATATTTTGTTCTCCCAAATTTTGTACAATTTCTCCAGTGTATATTGAATATTTCTCCTTACAACTAAAAAGCAATGTGAGCAGGACATATAAAGGCCATGTAAACATACTGCTCCTCCCCAAAATGTCTGCCTAGGGTTAGCACCTATTGAGATTCTTGCCCGGACAGGTCTCTACTATGATGATCATAGAATGATTTTCTAAATCCACCACTCCCTCCACATTCACCAGTCAGCACATAGCAATCTGCGCTAAGTAGAGACCTCCCTTCTCTCCCATTTACTTACTTATTCATTATCAGTGTGGACTCATGAGTTCCTTTTTTTTTTTTTAATAGTCTATTAAATCATTACTACTCTTAATTATTTTGGTGTTAAACCTGATTTATACAATGGAAGCCTCTTTAACATAGTTCCCGGGCTGGGCCTGGTGGATTGCCTGAGCTCAGGAGTTCGAGACCAGCCTGAGCAAGAGTTGAGACCCCATCTTTAAAAATAGTCAAGTGTTGTGGTAGGTGTCTGTAGTCCCACCTACTCGGGAGGCTGAGGCAAGAGAATCACTTAAGCTTAAGAGTTTGAGGTTGCAGTCAGCTATGGCGCCAGGGCACTCCATTGAGGGTGACAAAGTGAAACTCTGTCTGAAACAAACAAACAAATAACCCACCCACCCCCCAGAAAAACCCACTTAGTTCCTATGTCCTTGAGAATGAACTTTTTTTTTTCCAGGCTCATACTGTACCAACTCTGTCTAGCTCTAAATAAGCCATTTCTCCTAAGAGCCCTGGTTCCTTTTGGTGAAAAATTATATTAAAGACCAAGGTGGGAGGGTGTATGTTAGCTACTATATCCTAACATCTAGGTATATGGGAGTGTCTTTGCTTCTAGGCCATTTTCCCCTTTAGACAGAGCTAGGAAATATATGCATGTACATATATACATACTCATACATTTATTAGTGCATATATTAATATATGCATATAGACATATACATTATTGAAGAAATCTGAATCTATACCATTGCTGTCCCCCTGGGTAGAGTGCCATGGCTTCACTGCTCACAGCAATCTCCAACTGCTGGGCTCAAGCGAGTCTCCTGCCTCAGCCTCCCAATCTCCAACTCCTGGGCTCAAGCGAGTCTACTGCCTCAGCCTCCCAATCTTCAACTCCTGGGCTCAAGCGAGTCTCCTACCTCAGCCTCCCAAGTAGCTGGGACCACAGGCACCCGCCACAATGCCCGGCTATTTTTTGGTTGCAGCCATTATTGTTGTTTGGCGGGCCCAGGCTGGGGATTCGAACCCGCCACCTTAGGTGTATGTGGCTGGCGCCTTAGCCACTTGAGCCACAGGCACCGAGCCTATACCATTACTTTCAATTCCATTTGTCCCCACATGATATCATACCCTACTATTCCAATTCACGTTTATATGTTCCTTCATCCATTGAGAACCCTGAATCCTAATAACGTCACATTTATTCATTTGCCAAATCCTATATTATATACAAAATATCTTTAGAATTGTTTTAGCCATTCCAACTCAAAAAAACCAAACCAACTATAGTGGAGTTCACTATTTATTTGCAGTTCTCTTCCTAAATCTGTCCCAAGCTGAGGTTACATAGTCAAATCCTGCATAGCTAAGTTACTTGATTAGTTTTTCCCCTTTGGTGTGGTTATGTTATTTATTTGAATGACAATGAAGTTGGTTTCCATGAGCTTTTAGTTTTAGACATTCTTGTTCTTTTCTTCCCATCCTAACTGTTCTCATTTCATATAAGACATTAATATGCTTCCAGAAGTCAAAACTATACAAGAGGCACACTCATAGAAGTGTCACTGCCTCCCTGAGTTAAAAGTATTACAGCAATGTCAATGCCTGCTCTTTATAGTATACTGTGACTACGTAAAATATTGCTGGGGAAAGGTGAGTAATGTATACATGGAATTGAATTCTCTGTATTAATTTAGTAGTTTCTTGTGTAAATAAACTATTTAAAAATAAGTTATATTTTTAAAGTCTATGGATATACTAGTTTCTTATGGGTACTATAACAAACTGCTACAATATTGTCTGAAGACAACATGAATTCATTATCTTATAATTCTAGAGGTCAGAAGTCCTATGTATGAGTTTTCTAGCTTCTAGTGACTTCTCATATTCCTTGGCTTCCAGCCACCTTCTGTCTTCAAAGCTGACGATGACCAGTTAACATGTATCACTCTGTCATTGATCCTATTGCCCCCCAATTCCATCCTTTAAATGTAATCTCCTTGTTATTATACTGGGTCCAGTGGGGGTGGGAGCTTCCTAAAGGGATTGACCTCTGAGGTAAATTTTTATGGGTAAGCATTAAGGAGAGAGGAAAACAAAAGCATAGCAACTCAAAGCTGACAAAAGGTCATGTAAGAAGAAACAGAGAATTAAGGGAGCAAAAGGCATTAACAGATCTACAAGTAACTCTGCCAAGGGTAAGTTCACAAAGACTTTATATGCCATTTTTTTCATGCAGATTCTGGGCAAGAGCTTGTATTTCTCTGCTTTTATCTGAACTCTCTGCCCTACCCCACAAAACAAGAACTCATTCTTAAGTAGTTCATTAGAAAACAAAATTCACTGCTTGCATCATTTAGTATTAGACAAAGTGTGAAGAAGGAAGGTTTGTAGTTGTAAGAGATTCTCCCGATCAGTAAAAACATCAGCTTATGTTTTTACTTATAAAAGAAAGAATACATGTCTCTTAATTTAGAAATGAGTTAGGGTCAATATTCTAGTGATTAAAGGGTTTTTCTTTCATTTTTCAGAAAACTAATAGTATAATACTGAACAATTCATCAAGGCCTAATTGAGGTATTACTTCTGTTCTGTATTCTTAAATGTCACACGCTTTAAGTTGCACGTAATTAATAATCTCAAATATTTTAAAATAACAGTTTTTATTTCTAAGTAGCAATGTTTGTTGTTGTGTTCTCAGATAACAGTTATTTAGAAATTCAATTTCTGCCTTTCAGCCAGAGACAGCCATCTTCCAGTAAATCACCAAAATGACAAACACTAAGGGAAAGAAGAGAGGCAATCTGATACATGTTCTCTAGGCCTTTTAGAAAACATGGAGTTGTTCCTTTGGCCACATATATGAGAATCTACAAGAAAGGTGATATTGTAGACATCAAGGGAATGGGTGCTGTTCAAAAAGGCATGCCACACAAATGTTACCATGGTAAAACTGGAAGAGTCTACAGTGTTACCCACTGTGCTGTTGGCAGTATTGTAAACAAACAAGTTAAGGGCAAGATTCTTGCAAAGAGGATTAAAGTTCATATCGAGTAACTCCACCTTCCTAATGCCATGGCCCTTTAATACAGCTCCTTTAATACAGTTGAGAACTGCTGGAGTATATTAAGCACTCTAAGAGGGAGATGGCTTCCTGAATTGCATCAAGGAAAACGATCAGAAAAAGAAGGAAGCCAAAGAGAAAGGTACCTGGGTTCAACCGAAGTGCCAGCCTGCTCCACCCAGAGAAGCCTACTTTGTGAGAATCAACAGGGGAACCTGAGCTTCCGGAACCCAATCCCTATGAATACACAGCACAATAGGTATTAAAAATAAAAGGCTACTGTAAAAATGTTTCTCTTCATTAACTAGAAGTGTGGTAATCCCTTCTCTAAAGAAGTAGTTAAAGCAAATTTTAATAGTGTCGTAAAAAAAAAGAAATTTGATTTTTTTTTAATTTCTTAAGTCAAAAATCAGTTTTCCATATAACCTGAAATTGTTTCCTCATATTCTTCTTTTTTGGCCGGGGCTGAGTTTGAACCCACCACCTCCGGCATATGGGGCTGGGGCCCTACTCCTTTGAGCCACAGGTGCCGCCCCTGTTTCCTCATATTCTATAGCCCACTATCTACTCAAAGCTGCACAATAACAGCACAGGAGAAAATATGAAAAACAAACATTCCAGTGATAATTACTACTGATTTCACTACAATGGCACATACACATCCTGTTGATTACTCAAAGAGTAAAACATTCTGAAAAATTACTTCCTGATCTGAATCTTCTTGGTAGGCTAGAGTTCTAAAATTCATTACATCAAACATTAACCAATACGTATGTTTCCTGTTTGGGGGAAAGAAAAAAAAAAACTTTCTCCAGAATCCTCCCCTTCTGTGAATAATGACATGCTATGCTACACAAATAGAACACAATGTATCAGCTTTCAAATGGGTAAATTGAGGAAATTAAAGGTCACGTTTCGAGACAGGATATATTTCAGGAAGTCTGGCTTAGCGCCTGTGGCTCAATCAGCTAAGGCGCCAGCCACATACACCTAAGGTGGTGGGTTCGAATCCAGCCCCGGACCCGCCAAACAACAATGACGGCTGCAACCAAAAAATAGCTGGGCATTGTGGTGGGCACCTGTAGTCCCAGCTACTTGGGAGGCAGAGGCAGGAGACTCGCTTGAGCCCAGGAGTTGGAGGTTGCTGTGAGCTGTGATGCCACAGGCACTCTACCCAGGGGGATAGCATGAGGCTCTGTCTCAAAAAAAAAAAAGAAAGAAAGTCTTACATAATTTATTATAGTTCTTTTTAGTCACTCTACAAGGAAAGAACAATATAATACTAGTGATGGCATAATACTAGTCATGAAAAAAGAAATTCCTCATTCATCCAACCCATATTCATTGAGCATCTACTACGCTCTAGGCACTAGAATATAGCAGTAAATAAAGACAATATCTCTACCTTCATGGATTAACTAAATTTTATATAAAATTACATAATCATCATTGACAGTCAGTGTTTCCTATTTGTTACAAATTCAGCATTATTTCTAAACATGTTAGATATGGTAGATTTTTTTTTTCCCTTCAATTATTTTTAGAGATAGGGTCTTGCCATGTTGTTCAGGCTCCTCTCAAATTCTTGGCTCCAAGTAATCCTCCCCTGTCAGCCTCCCAAAGTGCTAGGATTAGAGGCATGAGCCACTGTGCCTGGCCTGATATGGCAAATCTTAGTAAAAAGGTAGTTCAGAAATGCAGAGAACTGGGCAACTGAAAGGAGTAAACGTTTAGCAATCCTTTAAAGACCAACTTGATCAAAACTATATAAAAATGTACAGCATACCCTTCCTTCTTGAATACTCTAATTGGTTTTCTAGGTTTAGAAAGGTAATCATATCAGATTATTTCAACCCCAAATGGCCCAGATTTCTAGTTTGTGTCATTGACCAGGTCATTATCTACTTTCAATTTAAATTTAAGAATCAGGAAGCAAGAGAAGCCTTGGGAGTAAACAATATTTGGGCAAGATAGTCTAAAGTAATAGGAGAATTATGCCAAAAACAAACAGATGGGAATTGTCTTGGCAGAAACCATTTTTTAATTAAAAATTCTTTCTTTCTTTTCCCCCTTTCCTTCCTTCCTCTACTATTAAATCATTATGGAATTACTGAGATATATTAAAAACCATTAACTCCTAGAGATGGACATAAAGAAGTCTGAGGCAGGCTCTAAGGAGCTTACAATTCAGTGAAGACAGCAGATTGGTAAATAGTAGCTAAAACCACAACAGAACAGAGATAAGTCCAAAGTGCTACAGAAGACGAGTGTTCTTTATCCTGCTACCATTGGAGAACGGGACACATAAATGTCTAAATAGCCGTATTTTATAAAAGTATTAACCTCTAAGATGCTGAAAGAGCAGAGTGAAATTTTAGACAAGAGAATGTTGTAACAATAAAGAACATTTACTGGCTATCTTGCCTCAGGGCATTGGCACTCAATAAAGGATAACTCAGTACAAACATAGAGCGATTTAATAATGGCATTTAAGTCCCATAAAAGGACAACAAGGAGGACAGCTGTGAACCAGGATCTTTTTGAACTGTCCTCAAACCATGTAGTAACTATATATTTTGTTTACATGTGATTCTAGCAAGCACAGTAGGTTAGTTAACAAGGACTTAATTGGCCAATGATGTCAGTCTTTGGTATTTTTTACAATGGTTCCTTTACAGAACTAGCATAAATATTAAATCTTTAATTTTGAAATAGAAAGCAGCCGATTTCCTAATAACATTCTGACTGTTCCCTACAGTCCTGTTCTCAGGCTTCACCAAACATCTTACTATTCCTTGAAGGCCTTTTGGCTTCTTGTACTCTGCACATGCTTTTCCTTCTGGAATGCTCTTCTTCTATCTTTGTGGCTAGTAAGAGTTTGCTCTTGGTATCTCTATTATTGTGCTAGTTATATTGCATTATAATTTAAAAATCATAACTGTGTCTCCACTAGGCTAAAAGTACATCTGAGATAGGGTTGTAATTTAGTCCATCTTTATATCCCAAAGACTAGCTCAGGACATGGCACATGATAACAGTTTTGTAAATAGCTGATGAAAAATAATACTTCTGCCATCATGTAAGTAAGTGGGCAAAATGGGGGCATTATTAGAAATTCCTGTGCTATTTAATATAAGTAATTAAATTGGAAGGGTCTTTAGAGATCTTTAGGTTTCTAAAGTAGAGTTTGCATGGTAAGCATTTTTTTTTACTAAAGTGCTCCAGAAGGGACTAGCACAGAGATTTAATATGTTTCAAATACTCAAAGAACAAAGATGACATTCAAACTATCAAAAAATAATTCATCATAGATACAGTTGTAGTAAAACGCCAAATTTCCTATTTCCTCCTTTTTTACCTGGGGTACTATGCTATTCATAGTAATAGTCTAAATTCTTACATACTCAAATTTGCAAACTATCTTTTCAAAATTATAGGTGAGAAAATATATTTTCTTTAAATTTTTTTAACTCTTATATGTTTGTAGTTGGGACAGATCCCTATAACAAAAGACAGATTAACAAAAGAAAAATAAGCAGGTTTTCTTTAAAATCATATATTGAGAAAAAAAAATTTTTCCCATTATAAGTTAGAATAAGACTAAAACAAGTAACAGAGCTATATGAAGAAGCTAAGAAAACTGAAGGAACACAGGAACATGACTCCAGGCACTAGATTCTGCTCATTTAAGTTTAAAGGACAAAAATCATTCTACAATTGACACAAATTGGGTGGTTCATGAATTTACAAATCAACATTTTCTTTCTAAAGAAAACAATTTTGCACATCCTAAGCTTTCATTCTTACCTCTTGAATATTTTCATCTTTCTATTTTTAGGGATATGAATTACTTTTAATGTTCCTACAGAAGTTTGTAGCAGTACAATTACATAGTAATTATAGACGGAAGTTTTTCCAGGGGGAAATAAAAGTGAGAATAGGAAAAGTTTTCCATTATAACATTTTTTTTTTTTTTTTTTTACAGTTTTTGGCCAGGGTTGGGTTTGAACCCACCACCTCTGGCATATGGGGCTAGCACCCTACTCCTTTGAGCCACAGGCACCGCCCTTCCTTTTTCTTTTTTTGCATTTTTTTGGCCAGGGCTGGGTTTGAACCCGCCACCTCTGGCATATAGGGCCAGCACCCTACTCTTTTGAGCCATAGACACCACCCTCGTTATAACATTTAAAAACAGAACTAACTTTCTGAATAGTGAGGAATAGCTACTGTTGACATTTAAAGATTACCTACAAAATTAATCTTTTTAAGATAAACTGAAAAATAATTCCTTATCTATATAACAACTTTAAAAATCCACATTTAATGTCAGAGAATATTAATGGAGAAATATTGACCCATTGATGTCTAAACAAAAAGTGGCTCAATATGGACAAGCAAAAAGAAAGTACGCACATGAAAAGGTATAAACACAGACAGCACAAGATGAATAGGGTCTAATATGGGAACTGAGTGATGATAGCAGAAGGCCCAGGACCATACAACTAACTTTAATAATGTCTATTAAAGAGTTTAGTGCGAAAACTGGGGAGCAAGTGTTCTAAACAAGTATGCTGATTAGAATCCAAAACACAGGTGAACAAATATGACAAAAGACATCAGAGAATTTTACAAGATTATATGGGGTCAAGGATGTCCAACTGAAACAGGTATAGATAGATTAAAATATCAGAGGGGCTATAAAAAACCAATCCCTTATTAACATGAAAAAAACCATACTTAAAAACACAAATCTTTAGGTAAATAAAAATAATTTACCAATGCGGCAAAAAGAAAAAAGACAAACAAAAAAGATGGTAAATAAAAGAAATTATGTAGAATGAAGCGTGGAACGGCAGAAGTTCTCATAATTATTTCAGGCAATTACCAAGAGAACTTTTTAAACTGTGAAAAACAAAATCATTACCATAACAATTCTTAGAGAGAACAACAGAGGAAATGCTATCCTTACATTTAGATCTTTTGCAGGAAAACTAGTCAAGGCTACAACAGAATTTTACAGTCTTATCTGCTTCCTGTCTGTGTTTGTAAAATCCACCACCACTACCCTACCCCCAACCCAGGTAGTGAACTCTGATAATGGTCTAATATTGGTCTTTGACAACGTCCAACCACAATGACGGATGATAAGAGAATGTCTTTAGATAGAGTTATTACTACCACATGCTTTGAAACCACAACTCTGCACACAGCACTGTAGCTATTCATTCTGCTTCCTTCCTTTATCTTCCCTATTCTTTTCCTGAAAAAGCGAATTTAGAATCTACAAGCAATAGATAATAAAGCTGAACTACTAGAGACTAAAATGACAAAGAGTCATTTACAAAGAGAGTAAAACATGATCTGATCTTCAAATGCAGAAAAATCTTCAAGGTATGAATGCCATTTCTTTATGGCTAGAGCATTCATTCATTCATTCATTCAATAAACATTGATGCCTTTTGTGCCTAAGGCAGTATGCCAGAAACAGAGGACACGAAGAATAAGAAGACATGGTAGTTTTTGAAGCTCACAGTCTAGTAAGGGAAAACTCCCTTCTAGAGAAACTCCTATATATTATAGGCTACATAATCATTTCCATGCCATCCCTGAAGACATACTGGAACCAACATGTGTTCAGCCCTGGATCTCCTACCCCTAGACTTTTTGTTATGTGAAAAGGACAAAATCTTGACTTTGCTTAAGCTGTTGTATTCAGGTTCTTTTTCTTTTTTTTTAAATAGAAGTTAGGTATGTACAAAAGGACTTAAAATAATTTTATGACTTTAAGAAAGTATTTTATTGTAAAAATAAGACATATTGAAAAACCACAGAATAAAATTCATAACTGAGGGGTGGTGCCTGTGGCTCAAAGGAGTAGGGTGCCGGCCCATATGCTGGAGGTAGCAGGTTCAAACCCAGCCCCGGCCAAAAATTGCAAAAAAAAAAAAAAAAATTCATAGCTGAATAAATTGTCTAACAAATACCACCCATATTAAGAAAGAGAACTTTTGCCAGCAACTCTGAAAGTCCCTATCATGTGCCCCCAGTCATAATCCCCTCTACTGTTGTAAGTGACCATTCCGACATTCATTCATTCATCATTCCTTCTGAGACAGAATCCTGCTCTGTCACTTGGGCTAGAGTGCAGTGGTACTATCATGGCTCACTGTAAGTGAGGCCTCCTGGGCTCAAGTAATCCTCCCACCTCAGCCTCTCAAGGACTACAGATGCACCCCACCATGCCTGGCTGTTTTTGTTTTTTTTTTCCAAAAACAGAGTCTCTCTATATTGCCGGGGCTGATCTCAAAGTCCTTACCCTAAAGGATCCTCCTACTGCAGACTCCCAAAGAAATGCTGGGATGATTAATGTGAGCCATTGCATCTGTTTAATCCTGACTTTTGATTTATTTGCTTTCCTGATAATTTCTATTGGCAGTTTTTATCACTCAACAGTGTATCGCTGACCACTATAGTCCAGTCTCACTCTATTAAAAAACTGGATATCTTTCAAATCTCATTTAATCTAAGTGTCTCCTTCATTCCTTTCTTTTCCTCATAATTTATTTGTTAAAGGACCTGGGACATTGGTCTGAAGGAGTTTCTAATAGTCTAGATTTTGATAATTCCATTTTCTTGGTATAGTACAATGTGTTCCTCTATTTTCTGTATTACCTGTGATAAGGAAATTCTAATTGACCCCAAAATAAAAGGAGTCTAGGTTAAACATTTTTAAAAAGGATGAACACTTGGTAAAAGTAAGACACACAAAATTATACACTTTACATATCAAATATTAAATGATTTGTTTTATCTTGATTCAGATAAATGTGATTAGGTGATGTAAACTTAAAATAAACCTATTTTATAGGTTTCAACAAGAGGATACTGAACATGGGAGAACACATACCCAGCTGTTGGAACAGGAGAGCCACACTGGTGCCCGTGACGGGAAGAGTATCATGTAAAGGAGTCTGGATCAGCTGTCTATCTCCTGCTCCCAAAGAAAACAGCTTCTGCAGAGTGGGAGGAACATATGCACACACATGATTTCAGACATTTTCTTAAATAAAAATCCTCCTGAAGTTCAATTTTAGGGCAAATGACCATCTAAGATTGGATAGCCCACAGTATTCAAGTTACTTTTTGTGCAACTGAAAATGGTACAAGACAATTCAGTAGTCATAAGTTGACAATCCAGTAGAGATGAGACACAAAAATCAGTGATAATCATGACTGGTTAAAAGATAGTAAGATGTTAGGTCAACAACTTCAGTGAAAGCCCATAAAACAATTCTGGTACTTCGCAGTTTAGGCCCAACTATGACCAAAGTCACATTTAATATTCTGCCCTTGGAGCAGAGAGAAGAATAAATGAAGAAAGAATAGAGTTTAAAAAAGAGGATAAAAACTTAAGATGAAAGAATATATGAAAGACAGAAGACAGTTCAAAAGGCAAAGACGAGGAAAAGGGATGCCACTTTCACCATCAGTAACATCGTTATCTTCTTTTTTTTTTTTTTTTTTTTTTTTTGCAGCTTTTGGCCAAGGCTGGGTTTGAACCCACCACCTCCAGCATATGGGGCCGGCGCTCTACTCCAGCATATAGGGCCGGTGCCCTACTCATTTGAGTCACAGGTGCCACCCAACATCTTTATCTTCATCTTCAAATGAAGACAATGTGATTTCTAAAGGGCTATCCTCTTCCCCAATATTGTATAAGAATGAGCAATATAAACTATCAATTAATCATTTTTAGGGTTTAAGGCAGACGGTTTATTCTTTTTTAAAGGATGGCTGACCTAGAAACGTAAATAAATCATAGCTGCTGAGGTTCTTATTTTTCTACATTAGAGACAAATATGAAAAGCTCAAGACATACAAAATAAATGAATCTATTCATAACTAGATATAATATTACAGAGAACTGAAGAGTTTTCTTAATGTTACCTCCAATTTTTAATCACTGAAACATTTTTAAACTTCAGTTAATGAAAATGAGGTACAATTATATGGGAAAGTAAGAAAGGTAAAGGAGCACATTTAAAAGTTCAACTTAATAAAGTGTATTTCTAAGAAAATATAAACTGAGGTTCGAGTTACACAAAATATGACTTCTGATTATGCTATGTGAAAGATGAACCCTGTGTTAAAATTAACCCTGTGACACTAGGAAAAGAATGGAATCTTGAGTGTCTAAAAGGCAGGCCACAGGGACAATGCTTAAATAAACGAGGATCCTCGTGAAAACAAAAATATTTTAAGAATTCTTTTTCTTTTTCTTCATAAATTACATTAACTGGAGAGGAGGGGAAGTGGGACAGTGCTTCTCCATCTCGCTTTCCATTCTATTTACCTGAGACCCTCCAGCTGCCGGGACAAGGCAGGCACAAAGGTTTGCAATGAGACTTTCCAAGGAGACATTGAGACTGTCCACATACACAGTGTAGATCAAACCCAGGCAAGCCTGCAAAGACAGAGACACATGTAGTTATTTCATGGAAAAAGCACTAAAAATGAATTGTGACATCTGCTCTTAGGAAAATTTCTCTCTGAACCTAGTAAAGTATATTCTACAGTGATCATAGAATAAATTTTAAGCAGCAAATATTAAGTTTATTAAATTTTCCTCTAGAACCAGAACTTCCAAATGAGCTTCAGAGAGGAATTTACAGAAAACAGAAATCCCTAATTTGCAAAACAGCTGTTTGTACTGAGATGATTACTGTAGCAAATCTGTAGGGCTAAAATTGTGCCTCAATTTACTTTGCAGAACTCCAAATTTCAAAATAAAAATTTAAAATTTTTACCTTGTTTTGTGGTTCTTACAAATCCAGAACATTTATTCTATAGGAAAATTTAATATATAAATTATAATAAAGGATATAAAAATAGAGACAAGATGATAAGATTAACACTTTGAGCTCAGAGGAAGATAGGCAGCAAAACAGAAAATCAAATATATTCTTTATGTGTCTTTCAGTTTATTGAGGTTTATGACTTTGATCAGTTAGTATTTGTTAGGACTTAAACACTGTCATTGAAATCTTGATGCTAAGTTAATTAAAAAATATAAATTTACTTTCTCTTTACAGATATTATAAATTAGTACAAATATTTATAAATAAATTAATTTTTTTCTTACATTTGAAAATTCTGAGTATCTAAAAGAAGAAAAGACTGGAAGTAAACAATGTTTTAAAGCTACGTTGGCAGAAGTATGTTCAGAATTATTTGAGATCTCAAACATTCACCCTATTTACTTGACTCTGATTCCACATAAGGTGAATGAATAAACACGTGCAAAGTTGTTATATCGCTAATGCATTTTACATACTGGTAAGTAATCAAATTATTTCTTTAATATTTATAAATTTTGGATTTGATAAATATGGGAACTATTTAAAGACTACGTCCTTAGAAGTTTAAGAAGTTGCATTAACTTATTCAGGTATTCATTTCACCCACAATGAATGTATTTTTTAAGTTTCTGTTCATTTTATTTTATTCGTGAACTCCTAAATCGATCTAATGATATTGTGAATGCAAAGAATTTGTATCTTGGTTCAATAATACAAATTAATGGTAACTATGAGTTCTTTACCCTAAAAACTTCTGGATAATCTAATCTGGATACCAACACCAGGCTCTTGGGAGCAAACACTTCCGCAGGCTGAATTAAACCAGACACTTCCTCTTCACCTTCAATCTCTTCCTTCTTTGTTCCCTAGAAAAGAGATACTGTAATCAACAGACAGGATGTATTTCCTAGGTTCATAATTCACAAAAAATAGACATCATACACCCTCAAAGTAATTTATAAAAAATGCAAAATTAATTGCAAAATATAATTTATAAAAATCAAACTGCAAATGATATGTGGACAGCAATCTAAGAGTCAAGTAGGCAAAAAATTATGAAGCAGAGAATACTTATTTCATTTCTTTTTTTTTTTGAGACAGAGTCTCACTTTGTCACCCTAGGTAGAGTACTGTAGCATCATAGCCCACAGCAACCTCAAACTCCTGGGCTTAAGCAATTCTCTTGCCTCGGCCTCTCAAGTAGCTGGGACTACAGGTACCTGCCACAATGCCCAGCTATTTTTAGAGACGAGGTCTCTAGCTGGCTCAGGTTGGTCTCAAACTTGGGAGCTCAGGCAATCCCCCTGTCTCGGCTTCCCAAGTGCTGGGATTACAGGCATGAGCCACCACGCCTGGCTATTTATTTCATTTCTGAAAAGCTCATTCAGCTCCAGATATGTGTTAACAACTTTATTTGAGCATTTACTTTCTGAGTGAAATACCAGTAGTCAAAGATAAATAAGACATCTTCAAATTATTTTAAATAGTTACTGAAACAATTAAAAATGATACTTAAATGGAAAGTCAGTTTTCAAGAGAAGGAAAAGAAGTCTGTTTCAGAAACAAGGCACTAATTTTCAATTTTGTTTTTCTGCCTTAATCTTTCAAAGGAGAATTGTAAGCTTGTAGAATGGTCAACTCTCTGGGAAGTTAAAACACAATCGGCTCTAAACTGCTTTCATAATTAGCAAAAATGCTAATATTTTTGATAAAACATTTTTGCACACAAATTTAAGTTTTATAATGTATTTAATGCCACTGAAATGTACATATTTGTTAAATATGGCAATTGGTTAAAACAGCAAATCTTATGTATACTTTACTACAATAGAGAAAAGAAAGTTTTGGCCAGGTGCAATGGCTCACTCTTATAATCCCAACACTTGGGGAGGAGGTGAGAGGACTGCTAGAGGCCAGGAGCCTGAAACCTGTCCCCATAATATAGTGAGACCTCATTTCTAAAAAAGAAAAATTAAAAAATTAGGTAGGTGTGGTGACATCTATCTGTAGTCCCAGGTACTTGAAATGTTGAGGTGTAAGGACTGCTTAAGCCCAGGAGTTTGAGGTTGCAGTGAGCTATGATTGGAGTGTAGTATTTCAGCCTGTATGACAGAGCGAGACCCTGTCTCACAGTAAAAATAGAAAGTCTTAAAAAACATCTAAGTTTCAGTGACTAAAAACTGGTTAATAAACTGGGAAAACACTATTCTCATTTAAGAATTAACAAATACATTGTGCGTACCTACTGCTCCTTATGTATGTAACACTACGATATGACACACTGTAAAAGTTTTTTAAAAGGGGGCAAGTGAGGGCTTGCTTCGGCAGCACATATACTAAAACTGGAACAATACAGAGAAGATTAGCATGGCCCCTGCACAAGGATGACACGCAAATTTGTGAAGCGGTCCATATTTTTTTGTTTTCACTAAGTTGAATGATGTACATATGTTGATATTAATGTCCATTTTTTAAAAGTAAAAATAAAGTGTCTTACAATAAAAGGGGCAAGCGAATAAAGCGCTCAGATTTATTTTTAGATGATATTTTAAGATTCTAGCATATTTTCCTTAACTAGAATCCCCCTTTCTTTCTTTTACAGTAATCAAAGGTCTAGCTTATATTTCTCTTCCTCCCTGAAGCCTTTTCTTCACTTTTTTCTTTCTCTTACTTTCCAGCACAGTTCACCAACATATCATACTTGCTTATATTTATTTCTTCTGCCAAACCTTTCCATAAAATGCTGCAAAATGCAATATCCACCTGCCTGCTTGACTACTCCACTTAGATGACTAGCCGATATACCCAAACAAACCCAAAATATAGCTCCACTTTTCCCTAAACTCCATTCCTCCTGCCGTATCCCCCTATCTCAGTTAATGGCGACCCTATTCTTCCACTTGGCAAAACAAAAATCCTGATTTCCCTTTTTTTTTTTTTTTTGAGACAGAGTCTCACCTTGTCACCCTCAGTAGAGTGCAGTGGCATCACAGCTTACAGCAACCTCAAACTCTCGAGCTTAAGCAATTCTCTTGCCTCAGCTTCCTAAATAGCTGGGACTATGAGTGCCTGCCACAACACCTGGCTATTTTTATTTTTTGGTTGTAGTTGTCGTTGTTGTTTGGCAGGCCCGGGCTAGATTCGAACCTGCCAGCTCCAGTGTATGTGGCTGGAGCCCTAGCTGCTGAGCCACAGGCCCCGAGCCTGATTTCTCTCTCTTTAATACCCCATATACCTCTGTCAACATATCCTGATTTCTCACCACCTCCCAAATTCTCATCATCTCCACGGCTACCATAATACTGTGATCTACCAGCATCTCGCCTGGATTTTCACTAGTTGATTCTTTGGGTCCACTTTTCTTCCTTGCTGCTCTTTCACCACACTAGGCATGTTGCCACCTAGGTCTACGCATGTACTTGTTTGTTGTTCCTTTGCCTAAATAGTCTTTCCACAGATAGCCTAAAGGCTGAGTCCTTCATCTCCTCAGGTCTTGGTTCAAGCATCTTCTGCTCCAATAACTGTCTGCAGACAACCTTACTTAAACCTGCAATCCCCTAATACTCCCTATCACCTTTGTCAGCTTAATTTTTCTCCATAGCACTTGTCATCATCCAACAAGTTATCCATTTTATGTGTTCTGTTTTTTAGTCTATGTCCCCACTGGTATACGCCGCATAAAGGTCAGGATTTCCATTTTGTTCAGTGGCGATTTCCTAGATCCGAAAATAAGGGCTGGGCACATAGTTGTTACTTAATATTTGTTTAGTGTATACATTCAGGAATGAATTTTCTTCAACAGTTCATTTAGTTTCTAGTACAGTGCATTATAACCAAGTAGTAGATGTTAATGGAATGCACATATCCAAAGGGAACAATTTACTTTTTATACATTTGATAAGGTCCATATGCTCTTCAAAAACTTTCATTTGTTACAAGGAATAAATTAAAATTAGGTTGGTTGGTTTCTGGAATACATAAAAATAATAAAACTATGATGAATATAAATTTACCAAAGATTTCCACACTTAATGAATCATATTCTTCATGGATCACTAACAAATTCAAAATGACGAAAGAATGACTAACATTCCCGGAAGAGATAAAGCTATCCACATTTTTATGAGATTGTGATAAATACCCTATAGTACCCTTAGACATCTCCACTTGGATGACTAGCAGACATAACCAAAAATACTCCAAATACAGCTCCACTTCTCCCTAAACCCCATTCCTCCTGCAGTATCTCCTTAGAGGTCAGCTAGAGTAAGTAGATAATCATTTCTAATAGACGACCATTAACTTATTTTGACCAAAACATAAAATAGAATGCATTGTCATTTCTTAAACACTGTTTTTCAATTAAACACTAATAGGAATAGTAGTTATTAACAAGAAATAAAAAGGTCTGATATAATATAAATCAGTATCAAGTAAAAACAATTTCATTTTTATTACTATTGCTTGTTATTGACTTTTATTTATAATTATGCTGCAAGCGCTAAAATGTTATTATTCTTAGTTTTAATAACTCTCCTACAACAATACAATTCATATTTTCAAAGAAAAATATACTGCTATGCTAAAAAACAACAACAAAATAAATCCAAAAACTGTTAGATAAAATGAAATTTGCTCTAGAAGATGGTTAATGTGCTATTTTTGATCAAATTACTCTACAAATAATTTACCACGTAAGGGGGATATTCCCTCCACCATGTAGTTGCTAGAATATCTTTTGTGTAATAATTATATAATGATACTGTTTTATTTGGTATTGTTTTATAATGACAGATTTTTACATATTGAAAAGATATGTAAAATACTCTGTGAAATATTATAATAATGCTTTTATGTAAAATATTTTACATAATATGTTTACATGCTTTATTAGCAGAACAGTATTTATAAGCCTTCTTCCTTAAGATTATTCCTTGTTTTGAGTCAGTGTCACTAGTGATACAAACTTACCTTAAACATTGTTTGCTGAATTATGCAAGGCAGATGTCTAATACATATCAGCACCACATGCCCCACCTTCCCCATGTGTAGACTGCCTACCAGTTACTGCTGTGGATTCTCAGCTTCTGTGCAGCAAATGGTATGTGTAGCTCTTACTGTGCTTCAATGATATGGGATATTGCTCTTCAAATATATCCTCAGACAAAATGCTGAGAAGTACTAGATCGCTGAATTTATGTAATGAATTCATTTAGCAGAGAAGCACATGCTTTAGGAAGTTTATCCTGTCTATCATTCAAGTTCAACACTTCAGCTTCATCTTTGTTGCAGCTGGATGCTCCATTTTCACATCAAAGTGACTGCCATGTATTGTCCCTTCCCTCCTGAAAAGAGTTGTTGCATCCAGTATCTCCATGCTATTTTCAACGATATCATATAACACTAGAAATCTTCCCATATTTCCTTAAACAGTTTAAAAAAGGATAAAAGGAATTCTGCAAGTAAAAAGATTTTCAGTTCTAAATTTCTTACTGAAATGTGATATATAACATAGAGTTGCCTCAGTAAAGGGATTGAAGGACTTTAAAACTTTCCAGAATTAGAAATAGAGGAGTCCAAATAGTTGCAAAATTCTGTAAGGTCTAAAATTCCCCTGAAACCTTGTTCACTTCTTGCCAAAAAAATCTTTTAATCACATCGATATGGTGTCATGATAAACCATGATAAAACCTGGTTTATCCTTGCTTTGGTCTGGAAAATAGTGAATACATAAGAAATATACATTTTAAAATAACAAGCATTCAGACAATTCAGCCTACTGTTCAGAATCAAGTTTACCTCTAATAAAGAGAATAGCCTGCAAATTTTCCCCATCAACAGCATAATTCCTGGGCTCTACAGTGTTCAGAAGGCAGAACAAATTCAATTTTATATATATTCACTCAGAAAGCTACTATATGTTCTCATAATGCTTCCTATTTTAGTGGCACACAGTTCATAACTTGCTGTGTGTGTGTTTTTTTAAACATACTTATACAGCAACATTTTCCAAAGTGTTTTCTCTTGGAACCAAATAGACATTACTTCGCCAAAGGGTCTTTCAACCAAAGAATTTTAGAAACAACAACTTAAGCCAAGTTAAAATGGTTCCTTTACTACAGCATTTCTCAAACTTTGATGTGCACATATTGTTTTTTCAAGTTCAATGACAGGAAGTATAGTATACACTCATTAGTCAAATTTACTGGACCTCTTCATTACAGTACATCAAGAGGCTCTAACGCCCTACGGAACACATGTTGGAATTTCGACACATATAAAATGTCAAAACTTTGTTTAATAACCATGTAACATGGCATATTCAAACATTCCACCAGGAAATATGACATTTGGTTATAAAAAAAGTAAAGCAATAAATTCTACAATCATATTCATCTAAGAAGTACTCTTTATTGACAAGATGATTTGGAATAGTATTCTGTAAAAAATAAATTTGGGAGATTCTTTTAAAGTACATCTACTATGAAAATATTAAAATAAATCTTTAAAATCAAGCCAGGCATGGTGGCTCATGCTTATAATCTCAGTGCTTTGGAAGGCAGGAGGCCAGGTGTTTGAGACCACCTGGTTAACATAATAACACCCACTTCTCTACAAAACAAAAAATTAGTTGAGTGTGGTAGCAAGCACCTTGTAGTCCCACCTACTCAGGAAGCTGAGGTGGAAGGATCACTTGAGCCCAGGGGTTCAAAGTTACAATGAGCTATGACTGGGCCACTGCACTTCCAGGGTAGGTGACAGAGCAAGACTCTATCTCTAAACAAATACACACACACACACACACACACACACACACACACGTTTAAAATCAGATATAGTTAACATGACGGAATGACAAAAATAATGCAGTAGTAGAAGTATTTTAAATCTATCTTACCTACTTTATTTCAGAAACTGGTAACCACACGCAGAAATGACTCGCTATGGTCCCAGAGCTCCTTAAAAGCACACCTAGGATTAAAAGCCAACTCCTCCAACTGCTAGATTACTTCTTTTTCTACTGTCTTATATCTTATATATAACCTTTACAAGAAATAAGGTATTAGTTCAGAGAAGTGGTTTGGGAAAGATAACAGTTAAGAAGCCAAACTGGTAATCTAAAAGATGTTTAGATTATTATTTATTATTATTTGTTTGAAGGTAATCTTTCTTGATTTTAAGTAAAATAGTAATAACAATACAGTTGTCACTGTAGCCCTTCCTATCCTGAAATTGTTTTCATCAAAATTTAAGAAAAAGGTATTTGATATTGAAGGACTCTGGGAAGCTATTCTCAAAACATTCTCTCGTTGCTTTAATGACTCTTAAAAGAGCCTCTACCATTTTAAGCAGGTAGTATTAATTAATAATAATTGATTCAGTGATAGTTTTTCCCTACAAAATACACCTGTGAGGGATCTCAAGGGGACTATTAAGATTAAGCATAGTGTCCGTTATCCAGTTCCCATTTTACAAAGGGGGAAAGAGTAACACAGACACTTTGGTAAAAAGCATAGTCTCCATCACCCATAATAGAAGTAGAATCCCATGTGGACATAAGGTAAATTATCAAACTATAGAATAAACACAGAATATACAAGTCTCTTGATTTTTTTCTCTGTCTGAATTACGTTTATATGCTAGGTTTCACTAGACTCTAACTAAAGTCTAGTCTTGCTCATTAAGGTCTAAGAATTAGTCTCTAGAAGGCTGTTAAGTATAAAGTTCATTATTTTATTGGTAGGGCCAGTTCCCCTAATTTGCTATTCCTCGGTTTTGGAATAGCAAAGTAGGGGACTAAACCCTTTTTGAGGGAACCAAGATTTTTCCAAAAAGATGATTATGACAGTGTTATTCATAATACTGACAGAACAAAAAATTAATGCACATTAGGGGATTAATTAAATGTATTTATATGATCATTTAGCATACAGCCATTTTAGTAAAAAAATCCTTATTAGAAGAAAATATGTCAAACTACTAATTTACTTCTGCTCTCTCAATTTTCTCCCTATACATTCTATACTTTCTACAACGAGCATAGCTTACTTTGATAACAAGTTATAGTGGGGGAATGGCTGGGTTGATAAGATAAATCTGCCCAATGTTTTGTATGTGATTTTCTCTATTGCTCCAAATTTTCCCATCTAGAGATCTGTTCAGAAATCCATTTTTATTACTGATACTTCATTTTTCCAGGTAATTCCTTAATTGCTTAGAATTAACTGTTGTATGAAATTATGTTTAAATTTATTTTGTTTTTGCCAATGTCTTATGAATGGTTTAAATAATCTTCATGGAAATGTACAGACTCTGGCTCAGCGCCTGTGGCTCAAGTGGCTAAGGCGCTAGCCACATACACCTAAGGTGGCGGGTTCAAATCCAGCCCGGGCCCGCCAAAAACAACAATGACGGCTGCAACCAAAAAATAGCCGGGCATTGTAGCAGGCGCCTGTAGTCCCAGCTACTTGGGAGGCTGAGGCAAGAGAATTGCTTGAGCCCAGGAGTTGGAAGTTGTGAGCTTGACGTCAAAGCACTCTACCCAGGGGGACAGCTTGAGGCTCTGTCTCAAAAAAAAAAAAAAAAGAAAGAAATGTACAGACTCCATTCGTTTGTAATGCTTCCACTGTTGGACACTGATCTCCCACACACACTAGGGTCTGCTTTTGGGCTGTCTTTTTTGTTGCCACAATTGTTCTTACCTTTGACACCAAATTCTTGAGCTATAACCAGCTTTGTAATATACATTCTGTGTTTTAGTGTTTGATCTTTGCAGACAGACTCAAGCGCACTTCATCTTAGCACTTAATGTCCCTAGGTAAGTCTCTTAGCCTCACCTATAAAATGGAAAAGTTAAGAACTACTAAATGGTGCTTTTGTGGAAACAAAGTGAGATAAACTATATGTGAATTGAATAAAAGGGAATCAAAGTGCTCTAAAACTTTTAGCATAGTACCCAGAACATGATAAACCTTCAGTTTATCACATGCATTAAAATCGTTGTTTTCTAGTCATAAGCTTTTTGTTTGGCTTTCCCTTTTTCTTTCCCCTCTTCTGGGTCTTAGCTCTTATTTTTTATATGTCCATTGAGTCCTTCAAATCCTGTATGACTTATTTTAATTGCCCAGCCTGTAACTATTACCTATCAGATATGCTATCACGTAGTGTATGGTACTTTGGAATGTTTTTGTGCCTCAGTTTTAGTTCTGCCACCCAGCTAGATCTTAAGCCTACTGAGAGGAACAGACATATCTTTTGCCTTCTGTCTCTCCCTTTTTATTCCTCATCTTATCTTCCCAGCTTACATTCATTCATTCTTTCTCTCTCTGATAATCTGCTGACACATGAAATGTCTATCACCGGTTCAGAAACAGGTATATAGACACATAAAAGAACTTTAAAAAGAGACAAATGAAATTTAAAACTTAGGTAGGTCTATCATATTTTTTATGTAAGCCATAAAATCCAATATCAAATCTATCATATTTTACCGATTACTTTCAGTAACTTCAAATCACATTTTTTAGATCAGTAATTCTGGGAACATAGCATCAAAAGTTTAATGCCAAAGTTTTGCTTGTGATTACTGACAAGTGTTACTGTATCTTGAAAAGATAAGAGAGCCAACATTTTAAAAGCTGCACAATTATACTTTGTATGATGTATGTCCCTAAGCTCTTTCTCTTTAGGCTTCCAAATAACATGTCATAGTATATTTGATATGAAGTAACTCACACCAAACAAGAATTAAAAGATCTATTTTGAACCGATTATATGATCCAAAAATAAAAGAAAAACACATTTTAAAAAGGACATAGCTACACAGTTCATGCCAAAAATGAGAATAACTTTACTGATGACCTAGAAAGAAATATCTTTTGTGCTGCAATTTATTTTTTCCAAACTCTACCTCATTGTTTGTACCCTTTTTTGGACCAAGCCCCCAAAACATTAACTTTCTGTTTCTAGTACAGAAAAGCAGTCTTACAATTCTGGCTAGCAGCTAGTACCTAAGTACACCCATATAGAAGCCTCACAACTTATCTACATTTGCAGAATCTTGGAAAAACTCTTAAGATGTAGACTCTCTACTTTTGTAAGTTAATCGTAAAAAATAAGTTATGATTTTGGGGGGTGGTTCACTTAAAAATGGCAAATGGGAAAATATCTGAGATAAGAAGAAAAAATTTTTTGAGATAGAGTCTCATTATGTTTGCCAAGCTAGACTGCCATGTGGTCAACCTAGCTTAGAGCAACTTCAAACTCCTGGGTTCAAGCAATCCTCCTGCCTCAGCCTCCCAAGTAGCTGGGACTACAGGCTCCCACCACCACATCCAGCTAATTTTGCTATCTTTACTAAAGACGGGGTCTTGCTCTTAGTCAGGTTGGTCTTAAACTCCTGAACTCAAGTGATCCTCCTGCCTTGTCCTCACAGAGTGCTAGGATTACCGGTATGGCCACCACACTCAGCCAAGAAAAATAACTTTTTAAAACGCTGATTCAAAATATGCAAGGAGCATGATGCAATTCAAACAAACCATCTGCTAGACACATTGTAATTAAATTTGCAAAAGTCAAATGAAAGAGAAAATTCTTCAAGGAGCCAGGTGTAAGTGACTTCTTACCTACAAAGGGAAAACTATTAGGAGCACAGTGGACTTTTCAGCCGAAAATATTTTAAGCCAGAAGAGATGGTCATCTGTATTTAATATTCTCAAATAAAATAATTTAGCCCAAGGTTCTATATCCTGCTAAACTAAGTTTTATATTTGATGGAGAAATCAAATCTTTTACTGACATGCAAACACTGAGGAAATTCACTATAAGACGACCACCTCTACAGAAAGTACTCAGATCCATTCTTCACACTGACCAGCACAATGATCCACAAGCAAAATAGACATCCAGAAATTAAAGGACAAAGCCCAGCTTTCAGGATGGCAGAAGAGATAAAACCAAGCAACAGAGTCCCACAAAACAAGATGTAGTAAAATTCACTATACTTATTAATTCTCTTGATAAATGTGAATGGCTTGAATTCCCCACTGAAGAGGCGCAGGCTGGCTGACTGGACAGAAAAGCACAAGCCAGCAATATGTTGTCTACAGGAAACACATTTAACCTCTAAGGACAAAACAAGACAAACAAGGGTGAAGAGATGAAAAACAGTATTTCAGGCAAATGGAAATTAGAAGAAACTAGGGTTGCAATCTTATTTACAGATACAATTGGATCTCAACCAACAAAAAGGAAGAAAAAGACGGACACTATATACCAGTAACGGGAACAATAACAAAGAGGACATTTCAGTCCTAAACATCTGTGCACCCAACTTAAATGCTCCCAGATATATAAACTGAATACTAACTGATCTGAACAATGATATTCCCCAGCATCATAATCCCTGGGGACTTCAACAGCCTCTGACAGAACTGGACAGATCCTCCAAGCCGAAACTAATCAAAGAAACAAGGAACTTAAACACGACCCTAGGGCAATTTGGCTCAATAAACATAAAGAGAACATACCACCTGGGCGGCGCCTGGGGCTCAAAGGAGTAGGGCGCAGGCTCCATATACTGGAGGTGGTGGGTTCGAAACCCTTCCCAGCCAAGAACTGGGGAAAAAAAAAAAAGAGAGAGAGAGAGAGAGAGAGAGAACATACCACCCCAAACAATTATGTACACATTCTTCTTACCAGTTCATGGATCATAGTCCAAAATTGATCATATCCTAAGCCAAAAGTCAAACCTCAACAAAATTAAAAGAGTAGAAATTATTCCTTGTATCTTTTCAGACCATCAGGAAATTAAGGTAGAACTCAACTCCAACAAAAGCCTTCATTGCTATACAGTCATGGAAACTGAGCAACTTTATGCTGAAAAACAGCTGGGTCAAGGAGGGGATAAAGAAGGAAATCATTAGATTTTTTGAACAAAACAATAATCAAGCCATAAGCCATCAAAAACTGTGAGATACTGCAAAACAGCCCTAAGAGGGAAATTTATTGCATTAAATCCTCACATTCAAAAACAGCACAAATCAACAACCTAATGAACTATCCCAAGGAGCTAGGAAAGGAAGAACAATCCCAGATCTAACAAAAGAAAAGAAATAACTAAAATTAGGTCAGAACTAAATGAAACCGAGAACATAACAACCATTTCAAATATCAGCAAAACAAAAAGTTGGTTCTTTAAAAAGGGTAATAAAATCAATATACCCATGGCCAGATTAACTGGAAACAGAAAACCAAGATCTCTAATAATAAATTCAATCTGAAACAAAACAGGGGAAATAATAGATATCACAGACATATAAAAGATCACTGGCTACTATAAAAAAACTCTATGCCCAGGAATTCGAAAATGTGGATGAAATGGACCAATACCTGGAATCACACCACCTCCCTAAACTCAACTAGAAAGAACTAGAAATTTTGACCAGACCAATATCACGCACTGAAAGTGCAACAACAATTAAAAATCTTCCAAAAAAGAAAAGTCCTGGGCCAGATCATTTTACAATCGAATTCTACCAAACCTTCAAAAAGAAGCTTTTACGTATATTGTAGAACTTATTCTAAACACAGAAAAGGAAGGATTCCTCCCTTACACATTCTATGTAGCAAACATCACCCTGATACCAAAACCAGGAAAGGACCCAACAGAAAAGGAAAACTACAGACCAGTATCACTAATGAATATTGGCACCAAAATATTCAATAAAATCCCAGCAAATAGAATACAGCTACACATTAAAAAAATTATACATCATGATCAGATAGGCTTTATCCTAGGGATGCCAGGTTGGTTCAACATACACAAATCCATAAATGTAATTCACTATAGAAATAGAAGTGAGAACAAAGACCATATGATCCCCTCAATAAACTGAGAAAAAGCTTTTGACAAAATTCAGCATGCCTTTCTGACAAGAACACTTAAGAAAATAGGCATTTTCTTAAACTGATGGGACATTTCTTTCTTTCTTTTTTTTGTAGTAGCAAAATGTCTTTATTCCTGACATCTTTTATAATAAACTAATCATGTACACCACGTTGATCAATAATCCTAACATCCTCTATTCTTATCTTTTTTTCTTTTTTTATTATTAAATGATAGCTATGTATGTTGGGATATTTCTTAAACTGATAGAGGCCATCTACAGCAAACCCACAGCCAGTATCATACAGAATGGAGTAAAATTGAGAGCATTTCCATTAGAACTAAAACCAGACAAGGATGTCCACTATCACCACTACTATTCTACACAGTGCTGAAAATCCTAGCCAATGCAATCAGGCAAAAGAAGGATATCAAGGGGTATTCCAAAGGGGACAGAGGAAGTAAAACTCTCACCCTTTGTTGAAGATATGATCTTAGACTTAGAAAATCCCAGAGATTCAACCACAAGGCTGCTGGTAGTGATAAAGAAATATGGTGTGTCTTGGGGTACAAGATTAATATTAAAAATCAGTAGCTTTCATATATGCCAATAACAGCCAAGACGAGAAACAAATCAAAAACACAATACCCTTCACAATAGCTTTAAAGAAAATGAAGTAATTGGGAGAATTCTGTAACACTGAGAAATAGAAGAGTATTTTTAACAAATGCGTTAACATACCATGCTCATGCCTGGGAAGAATCAATATGGTTAAAATGTCCATATTACCAAAGCAATCTACAGATTTAATGCAATCCCCATCAAAGCACTAATGTCGTACTTTAAGGAAACAGAAAAAATAATACTATGTTTCATACGGAACCAGAAAAAAACAGAAATAGCTAATTCTAAGAAATCAGCGATTCTAAGAAATAGCAATTCTAAGAAATAAAAACAAATCTTGAGGCATACATTGGATACTTGCTTTTCCATTCTTGCAATACTTTACCAAGAAAAATGTTCTTCAACTCTATCCAGGTTAATACAAAAGTCTCCATCTTTCTTTATGGCTGAATAGTATTCCACAGTATCCATATACCAGTTTATTAATCTAATCAAGAGTTGATGGGCACTTGGGTTGATTCCACATCATTTTATGAAGAACATTCCCTTTGCAATTGCAGAAACACCAAAACTAAATAAATTGGAGCACGATCAAACTAAAAAGCTTCTGCATAGCTAAGGGTGCAACAACTAAAGCAAATAGACAGCCTTCAAAATGGGAGAAGATATTTGCAATCTGACAAAGGGCTGATAACTAGAATCTATAGAGAACTCAAACTAATCAACAAGAAAAGAGCAAACAATCCATCTTTAAGTGGGCAAGAGACTTGAACAGAAAATTTTCTGAAGAAGGCAGATGAATAGACAACAAACCATGAAAAAATGTTCACCATTCCTAATCATCAGAGAAATGCAAATTAAAACCACCCTGAGATATCACTCAACCCCAGTAAGAATAGCTCATAACATAAAATCCCAAAGCTGCAGATGCTGGCATGGATGTGGAGAGGACACACTTTTACACTGCTGATGGGGCTACAAACTAATACAGCCTCTATGGAAAGAAATATAGAGAATCTGCAAAAACCCAAAAGTAAACCTTCCATTTAATCCCACAATCCAATTACTAGGTATCTACTGTGAAGAAAAAGAATCATTTTACCATAAGGACATTTATACTAGAATGTTTATTGCAGCTGAGTTCAAAATCACCAAGATGTGAAATCAGCCCAAGTGCCCATCAACCCATGAAGAGATTAATAAACTGTGGTATATGTGTATCATGGAATACTATTCAGTCATAAAGAAAAATGGAGGCTCGGTGCTCATAGCACAGTAGTTATAGTGCTGGCCACATATATCCTGGTTGGCAAGTTCAAATCCAGCACGGGCCAGCTAAATAACAATGACAACTGTAACAAAAATATAGCTGGGGATTGTGGTGGGCACCTATAGTCCCAGCTCCTTGGGAGGCTGAGGCAAGAGAATTGCTTAAGCCTAAGAGTTTGAGGTTGCTATGAGCTGTGATGCCACAGCATTCTACTGAGGGTGACATAAAAAAAAAAAAAAAAAGAAAGATGGAGACTTTACATCTTTTGTATTAACCTGGATGGAGTTGAAGAACATTCTTCTTAGTAAAGGATAGCAAGAATGGAAAAGCAAGTATGCAATGTATGCAATACTAGTATTAAACCAATATATAAGCAACTACACCCCCACATTAGAGAAAAACACAGTTAAATTCAGGCGGGAGAAGGAAGGAGGGAGAGGGAAAAGGAGAGGAGGGAGGGGAAAGGTAAGCTCTCACCTAACATGTACCATGTAAGGGTATACAGCACAGCCCCTGGGTAAAGGGCTCAACCACAACTTGAACTATACCTAAGAAATGCAAACAATGTACCATCATCATTTGTACTCTCCTATCAGTCTGAAATAAATAAAATAAAAATAAAACAATAAAACCAACCCCTCCCCCAAAATTACAAGGTTACAGATTTTAGCTTCTAATATTATTCCCTACTAATATTTCAAGGTTGAGGCAGGGAAGGAACAAGACTAACCTAGATGAGGCCAGCACGGTGGCTCATGCCTGTAATCCTAGCACTTTGTGAGTCCAAGGCAGGAGGATTGCCTGAGTTCACAGGTTCAAGACCAGCCTGAGAAAGAGCGAGACCTCATCTCTAAAAATAACCAGGTGTTGTAGCTGGTACCTGTAGTCCCAGCTACTGGGGAAGCTGAGGCAAGAGAATTCTTGAGCCTAGTAATCTGAAGTTGTTGTGAGCTGTGATGCCATAGCACTCTACTAGGGGCGACAAAGTGAGACTCTGTCTCAAAAAAAAAAAAAAAATACTAATTTATATCAGACTGTGATGCCATAGCACTCTACTAGGGGCGACAAAGTGAGACTCTGTCTCAAAAAAAAAAAAAAAATACTAATTTAGATCAGACCAACTTTGTTATGACCGAAAGTAAGGAAGATTTTTTTTTTTTTAATGATGATGACTTGTAAAAAGAATATAGGAACCAGCCTGAGAGGTACCCAGGCTTGCCAAATATGGAACAATTTGCACGTTACAAAAATGAACATTTTTGGCTCATTCTTGAATTACTAGCTACCTGGGAGGCTGAAGCAAGAAGACTGCTCATGGGCATGAGTTCAAGACCAAACTGGGCAACACAGCAAGACCTGGTTGTTAACATTTTTGTTTTTAAATTAGTGGGGCATGGTGGTACATATCCAAGTCCCACCAACTCGGGAGGCTAAGATGGGAGTATCCCTTAAACCCAGGAGTTCAAGGCTGCAGTGAGCTATGATGTCACCACTGCACTCCAGCCCGGGTGGTGAGACCCCATCACTAAAAAGATAATATAATGAAAACCATTAGTAGATTATATCCTATTTAAAAAAGAAACCTGATGATTCCATTGCTCAGATATACAGACAAGAAGGGAGAGCTCTTGCTTACAGTAAGTTGTCACTGCTGATGGGAAAAGGTAGAGGGAGTCAGAGTTGGAAAGTAATCATTCTGCAATGATCATAACCAAAACTGGAACAGACACAAATCATCAGTAAATGGTGAATCTGGGGGAGCATGAGTGATGAGCTGCAGGATATTTGCATAGTCTTACGGTGTCTTTCTACAGATTGCTTATTAATTGCCAGCATAAAATAGCAATATCCAGTAGAGAAATCTGACAGTCACCTGTCTAGTCACCAAAATCAGCCTCATCAAAGAGGAGCATATAGACACTGTGTACTTCCAGATGTCTACACCTGGACGGACACCCTCAGACAGACACTTATGTACTAGTCCAACTGCTGATGCGCAGCCTGAATCTAATAATGAGACACACTAGAAAACACAAAATAAGAGACATTCTATTAAGAGGGTGAAAGGGAGTTATATTATTCAAAACTTGCGGGAGGCGCCTGTGGCTCAGTGAGTAGGGCGCCGGCCCCATATACCGAGGGTGGCGGGTTCAAACCCAGCCCTGGCCAAACTGCAACAAAAAAAATAGCCGGGCGTTGTGGTGGGTGCCTGTAGTCCCAGCTACTTGGGAGGCTGAGGCAGAAGAATCACCTAAGCCCAGGAGTTGGAGGTTGCTGGAGCGACTCCGCTGCACTCTACGGAGGGCAAAAAAGTGAGACTCTGTCTCTACAAAAAAAAAAAACAAACTTGCAAAGTCATAAGACAAAGAAAGGCTGAGTAACATTCCAGATGAAAGGAGACAAAAGAAAAATGACAGCTGAATGCAACATACGTAATGTGTCCTGGATCCTGTGCTGGACGAGAAACAGGTAGGGGCTCCATTCTTTTATTAGGTCAAATGAAAAAATTGGAATATGGCCAGTAAATATTACATTAATGTTAAATTTCCTCAGATAGATAACTGCACTGTTTATGTTCCTTTGAAATATCTACTCCAGGATTTAGGGTAAAGGAAGATGATGCGTGCAATTTTCTTTCAAATTGAACCTGAGAGCTAACTTGGTTAGGCCCACCAAAATGGGACTCACCTTGCTTGCTTTTAGCCACTGGCTCCTAGTTGATTTTAAACCTACATAGTTAAAAGTTACCTAGCTAAGCAATCCTCTAGGTTTGTTATAGATAACATCTCTGACGTATATATCACCATGGTAACAGTTGCTTACAGTTGTTTTTCAGGAACTAGAGGGCAGCTCCAGTCCAGTCTGAAGCAGCTGAGGCCACCAGACCTTCAAACGGGCCTGTGCAAATGTCTAAGAGGTGACCTTTGATGTCAGAAGAACAAAAATTCCTCCCTTAGATCACGTTAATGCCGCCATTTTCTAAATACAGAAGCTTTACTCCTGTGCAGATCACCAGATACCTCACTTTCCCTAACCTCCAATCACCTTCTCCCACTCCTTAGACTACTCTGATTCCTTACCCCATAAATATCCCTAAGCCCCATCTTCAAGGAGGTAGATTTAGCATTTGTTCTCTTGCCTCTTTGCTTGTGAATAAACCCTTTCTTTGAGGCAAAACTCATCTCAGTAATTAGCATACTGGTGTAGCAGGAAGAAAGATCCTGGTTCAGATTCAAAATGGTTCTGAAAAGAAAAAAATGTGGGCAGGGGAGAGGAGAAGAGAGGGAAGAAGAGAGAGAGAGAGACAGAGAGAGAGAAGCAGGAAGGGAGGGGGTAGAGGGAGGGAAGGAGGGAAGAAGGGTAGGAGGGAGAGAGGAAGATAGATCTCTAATTCTAAATCAGTGGGGCAAAATTTTAACAAGGATATAAGGATTTTTACTATTCTTACAACTTCTCTGTAAGTTTGAAATCATTTCCAAATTAAAAGTTTGAAAACTACTCAAGAATTCCTAGAACGTCTTTATAAGCACTGCGGTAAGGTCTTAATATGGTACATTTCTGTCTGTTTATGTGGGAGTGGGTAGCAAAGGAGAGAGGAGAGAGAACCTAAATAATCATATTTAGTTTCAAAAGATAATCCTAGGAACTTGTGGAAAAGTACCCTGAAAAATATGGAAAAAACAGAAAATACTGCATTCTCAGCATTAACTTAAGCTCTAAAACAACAAATGCTCCTTTGTGAGGCCATCTCAGAAAGCAGGCCAATCTTTTCCCCCAGAAGTGATACTCACAAATCTGCACGTACTAGAAACTATCCTAGATAATGCAAATTGGCTCACTCTGAACCCCTTTACAGTTGCCTTTTTGTATTACAGGGCCTGGAAAACAAAACAAACTACCACCACTACCACCACCAAAAAACCCAACATTTTTCTGACTCCCTTGCAATGAGGTGGCTTTTGCATGTAATCTGACTTCCATCAAAGAAACAACCCATATGAGACTTAAAAGCAGAAGTCAGCAGTGTTGAGACCTTAGCTGCACATAGGCATTCAGATATTCTAGGGCAACTAGAGTGAAGGTTATGCTGTCTGATACTCAGTGTCTTAAGTATCAAGTGGTAAGTCAGAAATGATACGGTTTCTGTGACAATAGCCCCAAGTGCGTGTGTGTGTATTAGATCTTAGTATCTAGAATTGGCTCCCCGTCTGACCCTCGCCCCTAAAATTCTATAAGTTGCCCAAAGCTTTGTCATAAATCCTTTCTGGTTAAATTAGAGAAAGTAGATCCAGGTGTCTGAAACTAAGAACCTATACCACTATTCCAGAAAAATAATGATTTTAAATGTCTATAGTTCTAGCCTATGAATTTCAGTCTAATCATGTTAATAATACTACCGTTTATAAGTTAAAATGTACTTGGGTACTTAAACAATAATGTCAAGCATCATGACAAATGATTTAAAAACATTCGTATTAAATTCTTTATGCTCTGTGAAAGACTCCTTGGGAGAAGGACTGGCAGGGAAAATCACAGGATCACCAGGAGAGGAAACTAATCTTCTCAATAAGCCAATTCATGGATATGCTATTTTTATTTTTAAAAAATCAGATTATGTCTAATACGTTGAAAGAGAACAATTAAATTTGGAAAGTAACTTTACCATGTTGCTCCCTTGTCAAATCTTTAAAAGTCTTTGTACCTGGAGATTGATCTCTGCCTCGTAGAAGGTTAGGCAAGAGCAGTAATGTCGATCTGAGTCAATATCCGTCAGGACCACCACAAAGAACGTTGGCTGCTTCCTCTCTCTGGACAGCTGCCACCCACCAGGCTGACAAAACTAGATAGAATGGGAAAAAAAATCGTCACATTTTAAAGTATAAAATTTTGTATTCATTAATCTCTGAGAAATCTTAAATGTTCCCCTGTTTTAAAAAATGTCTACCTGATGTATGTCACTTACCTAACATTAAAAAAAGTTCATGGCTCGGTGCCCATTGCTCAGTGGTTAGGGCACTGGCCACATACAAGACTGGCCGGTTTGAATCCAGTCCAGGCCTGCTAAACAACAATGACAACTGCAACAAAACATTAGCTGGGCATTGTGGCAGGCACCTGTAGTCCTAGCTACTTGGGAGGCTGAGGCAAGAGAATTGCTTAAGCCCAAGAGTTTGAGGTTGCTGTGAACTGTGACGCCAGGCACTCTACCCAGGGCAATAGCTTGAGACTTTATCTCAAAAAAATAAAATAAAGTAAGTTCATGTACAGATTTGTAATGTAGAAAACTTTCATAAATGTACATATGCATTTTATGAAGACTTTTTTAATTGATTAGATTTTCTGCAGATTCTACTCTGAGATGTCAATTCTGAGACCTACGGCAGCATGCAGGAACACAGCATCAAAATGAAGGACTTTCCCTCAACTATGGGAATAAATCATGGAATAAGATAAGTTGAAAGTATGTATCATTGAAGGAAAACAGAATTTAAAATTTCCTTGTGAATCTAAGAGTCTTCAATTCAGTACAGTTGACAAAGATAGACCACATTCTGGGCTATAAAACACATTTTAACAAATTTAAAAGAAATCACACAATGTTTGCTCTCAAACCACAATAGAACTAAACTAGAAATCAATAACAAAGATAGCTGGAAAATCTCAAAGTATTAAGATTAAACAATATACTTTTAAATAACACATGGGTCAAAGATAAAATCTCAAGAGAAATTTCTAATGTTTTGAACTAAATGAAAATACAATTTATTGAAATTTGTGGTATGCAGCAAAAGCAGTACCTAAAGAAAAATTTAGAAAAGAAGAATTAATAACTCAAAATCAGTAATCTAAGCTTTAACTTTAGGAAACTAGAAAACAAAGAACACATTAAATCCAGAGTAGGCTGAAAATAGAAGTAAAATTAGAGCCAAAATCAATGACCTTGAAAACAGAAAATCAATAGAGAAAATCAATACCAAAAGCTGGTTCTTTGAATAGATCAAAAATATCAATAAGCCTCTAGCCAGGCTAACTGAGGCAAAAAGAGAGAAGACACAACTTACTAATATCAGAAATGAAAGAGAGCACATCAATACAGATCCCATGGGTATTTGCAAGATAATCAAAGAACACTATGAATAACTCTATGCTCACAATTTAGATAATCTAGATCAGTGGTTCTCAGTCTTCCTGATGCTGCGAACCTTTAATACAGTCCAAAGGGGTCATGACCCACAGGTTGAGAACCGCTGATCTAGATGAAATGAATCAATTTCTTTAAAGATATAATCTGCTGAAACTCACATAAGAAATAGAAAATCAGAATAGATCTATATGATTACAGAAATTCAATCAATAATAATTTTCTAAAACTGGTAACGACAGGCCCCAATAAAATCACTGGTGAATTCCACTAAATATATAAGAACAAATTACAGTCAGCCCTCCATATCCATGGGTTCTGCATCTGCGGATTCAACCAACCAGGGATCAAAAATATTTGGAAAAAAATATTTTAAAATACAACAGTAAAAAAATACAGTATAGCAACTATTTACATGGCTTTTGCATTACATTAGATACTATAAATAATCTAGAAATGATTTAAAGTTTTCAAGAGGATGTATGTAGGCTAGATACAAATATTATGCCATTTTACAGGTATGTGTAAGAGACTCAAACATCCTCAGATTTTGGTATTCTGGATGGTGGGAGAACTATTATATACCAATTCTCCTCAATGTATTTCAGAAGATAGAAGCAAAGGGAATACCTCCTAACTCATCCTAATTCACGTGGCCAGCATAACCCTAAAACCAAAACCAGACAAATACACTATAGGAAAAACCTCCACAGACCAATATCTCACATAAACATAAAAGCAACAATCCTGTACAAAATGTTAGCAAATTGGGCAATGCCTGTGGCTCAAAGGAGTAGGGCACTGGCCCCATATGCTGGAGGTGGTGGGTTCAAACCCAGCCCTGGCCAAAAAACTGCAAAAAAAACTATTAGCAAATTGAATTTGACAATGTATAAAAAGAACATCATGACTAAGTAGAATGCATTCCAAGGATACAAGGATGGATTGCCATTAAAAAAAAAATATATTACATCAATAGGCTAAAAGAATTAGAAGCATGTGATCATATCAAAAGATACAGAAAATGCACTTGATAAAATCCAACACCCACTGACAATAAAAATTCTCAGAAAACTACAAATAGAGGGGAACTTCCTCAGTTTGATAAATAATATGTACAAAAAACCTACAGCTAACATCGTACTTCATGATGAAAATTCAAAGATGTCCAACCAAGATTAGATATAAAGTAAGGATACCCCTCTTTCCACTGCTTCTCAACATTGTACTGGATGTCCTAATGCAATAAAAGGAAAAGGAAAGAAAAGATATACATATTGGGAAGAAATAAACAAATCTGTTTTTGTTCACAGATGACATGACTGTGTACTAAGAAAATCCAAAAAACCTATGGTGCATAATGCAAGGGTACTTGTTGGATTTATTAAGTATAGAGTATAAATGTCTTAACACAATAATTAGTAAACGAGATGAAGTTTATATTAACAGTGTGATGTAAACACTCCTAATTCTACACATTGTACCCCATACATGCATTAATGTATACACGATCTATGCATTTATGATTTAATTTAAAAAAATCCAAAAAAAAAACCTCCTAGAACTAATAAGCAACCATGCCAAAGTTCGAATGCAAGACTAATATGTAAAAATCACTTTCCTATATGCTAGCAATAAACAAGTAGAATTTAAAATAAAAACACAATCATTTGTATTAGCACCCCTACAAAATGAAATACTTAGGTATAAATCTAGCAAAATACATATAAGACCTTTATGAAGAAAATTTCAAAACTCTGATCAAAGAAATCAAAGAACTAAATGAATGGAAAGAGATTCCAGGTTCATGGACAGGAAGACTCAACATTGACAAGATATCAGTTCTTTCCACTCTGACCAACAAATTCAATGAAATCCCAATAAAAATCCCAGAAAGTTATTTTGCAGATATCAATAAAATGACCCTAATGTTTATAAGGAGAGGCAAAGACCCAGGATATCCAACACAATAATGAGAGAGAAAAACAAACCTGGGGGCTGACACCACCCAACTTCAAGACTTAGATTATAAAGCTATAGTAATCAAGGCAGTATGGTACTGGTAAAAGAACAGGCAAGTAGATCAAAGGAACAGAACACACAGCCCAGAAACAGACCCACTCAAGTACCTGCAACTGATCTTAAGTACACATGCAAAGTGCTTACCACACCTTAGCTCATGGTTCAGTGATGTAAATGATTGTTATAATTATTACCCACTTCAATCCAACCTTAGTTTCTATCAGCATCTCTTTGACATTTTCTTTCCTCTTTTGCCTAGACCTTTTCTAAAGCCTGCCCCTCTTCTGTCTTACTGCCCCCTTGTCTTAGTCTAGAAATATCAGAAAAGTAAGATCTGGACGATTTCTTACATTTTGAGAGAGACATTAATCATGTTCACAGCTTCAGTACAGAATGAAAACTTGTGTCTGGAAACATAAGGAATACATGAAGAAATAGCGTAAAAGACTTAAAGCTACCTTAATTAGCAAATAAGTAAAAACTTTTCTCTCTAGTACATTTTAGTCAGAAATACCAATTCATTCAGCACGTTATTTATTGATCACTTAAGTATCATTTATTCTACAAAGTCTTTGAAACATCCCAGTTTCTCCAGACCTTTCCAAACCAATCCCTCTCCTGTGCCATTTTTATTATAAATAACATTTTTATTATAACATTTTTATTATAAATAACAGCAACAATAAAAATAAAAATTACCCTAGAACTTCTTATCTATTTTACTAAGCTGGTATAGAAAAGTTGACATCATTGTCTTTATTTTGTGTGTACAGTTGTCCCTTGATATCCTTGGGGGACTGTTTGCAGGACCTCTGTCACTGACACATAAATCTGTGGACACTCAAGTTCCATAGTCAGTCCTAAGGAACCTACACATATGAAAAGTCAGCCCTCCGTACCCATGCATTTTTCTCTCAAAAATCCATCTGTATTAAGTTCTGACATTATAATTTAGGCTTATTTGTAATCTTAATATGTCTTTTGTTAATCTAGAATAGCAGCTCTCAAAGTATAACATACAGAATCACAGAAGTCCCCAAGAACAAAACTAGTTTCCTAACAGTATTAAGATAGTGGCTGTTTCTTTTACATAAGTAAAGCTGTTTGTTACAAGAATCAAAGTAGTGGCACCAAATTATAGTAGTAATCATTGAATTCCTCATAGCTGCACACTTGAAACTTTTTTATGTCAGTTTCCATTAAGAATGCCCTTGATGGCTCAGCGCCTGTGGCTCAAGCGGCTAAGGTGCCAGCCACATACATCTAAGGTGGCGGGTTTGAATCCAGCCCGGGCCCACCAAACAAC
>NW_003852396.1:39302640-39354069 GCF_000181295.1 Otolemur garnettii
AAAAAAAAAAAAAAAAAATCTGAAATACCATTTTCTCCCCTAGTTTTTGTTTTGAAAATTATAGTTATTTTGGGTGGCACCTTTGGCTCAAAGGAGTAGGGCACCAGCCCCATATGCTGGAGGTGGTGGGTTCAAATCCAGCCCTGGCCCAAAACTGCAAAAAATAAAAAAAAGAAAATTATTTATTTTTCATAAAAACATGGTATGTATATTAATGTGTAATGAGGTTATGTTAATTTAAAATGAATAAATATTTTTTTAAATTTTAGTTGTAGGTCAGGGATGGTGGCTCACACATGTTGTCCTAACACTCTGGGAGGCCAAGGCAGGAGAATTGCTTGAGGCCAGGAATTTGAGATTGGCTCTGACAACATAGGAGACCCCATCTCTACAAAAATTAACCAGGGTGGTGCCTGTGGCTCAAGGAGTAGGGTGCTGGCCCCATATACCAGAGGTGGCAGGTTCAAACCTGGCCCCGGCCAAAAACTACAAAAAAAAAAACCCAAAAACAAAAATTAGCCAGGCACAATAGCTAAGTCCCACCTACTGGGAAGGCTGAGGCAACTGCTTGATCCCAGGACTCTGAAGTTACAGTGAGCTATGATGACATCACTGCACTATAACCAGGACAACAGAGTGAGACCATGACTCAAAAAAAAAAAAAAAAGACTTTTTAGTTGTAATTTCTTATATGCAAAGAGAGTATAAAGTATATTGAGACCCAAAAGTGTGGGATCCACTATTTTGATGAGAATGGGTGTTAACATATAACTACCTTTGGCTTAAACTGCAGAAAAGTATAATGACCCTTAGTAGAACTGAGGAATTTTATCAAGTTAAAATAAAACCTAGAAATGTCTTTCAAAATCTTTTTACTTTCTCTCAACAAACGTCTTTCCTGAAGTAGGTATATTACTTTCTAAAATGAGTCTCAGAATCACAAAAAACATATCTGAGCTTGAGTTACAGAATAATGTTACAGCCTGCATCACCAGTTCTACCACCACCACCACAAACTGCCCCTGTGATACACAGTGAGTCAGTTCTGTGAATTGACAGAATCCCATTCTTATAGGCTCTGATCACTGAAATTGGTAAATGGTACTTAAAAATATATACTAGAGAATAACTGCATATTTTCATTAAACTAAAAACACAAGTTTTCAGTAAGGAAATTTATTTTAGTTCTAATTCTATCAACTATATTTGACTTCTCAAACTGCAGTTACCTGTCACAGAGGTCACAAATACCCAAGTGACATTTTATGAGCATATGAAGTAATCCCACCTTATCCACAGAAGAGGATACATTTTAAGACACACCCCATACATCTGCAACTCCCCAATCCCCCGCGGATGCCTGAAACCATGGACAGTAAGTACCAAATGCCATATACACTATGCTTTTTCCTATACATCCACACCTATGATAAAATTTAATTTATAGATTAGACACAGATTAACAATAATGAATAATAACATATAACTGTAGGAGATGCCAACATCTGAGCAAGATGATCCGCAGCTGAGGCGTGGACCTTGGGCCATTTGTCTACAGGAGCTCCTTGTGGAAGAAGAGCCCGTTCCCTCAGCCCGTGGTCATTGTTAATTACTCCCCTCACCTGTAACATTCCCTTTCAATAAAAGGCTGGTGTGGACGTTGCTCGGGGCTACCCAGAAAGTAAGGGCTAGCCCGCCTTCCACAAGCTTGTACTTCTAATCTGCTTCTCGCCTGGTTCCTTCCTGCGCTAACCCAGACCAGGACCACAGGAGCCTGACGGGTCTCGACATATAACACTCCTAACAATGTACTAAAATACAACTTGTGTGAATGAGGTCTCTTTCAAAATATCTTATTATGCTCCCCCTTCTTGTGATGAGGTGGTGTGATACAATGCCTACATGCTGAGATGAAAAGGTGGATGCCTTAATAAACATTGTGACTTGACACTGGGCTACTCTTGACTTTGTGAGGATAAATCAGATGACTTGGCTACTAAGTAACTAGGGCCAGTAGTATATACAGCAGAGACATGATTCACATCTCAGGCAGGATGGCATGAGATTTAATCAGACTTTACAGAATGGTGTACAATTTAAGACTAATGAATTGTCCATTTCCAGATTTTTGCTTTTTTTGGACCATGGTTGATTGACCATGGGTAACCAAAATCACAGAAAGCAAAACCACAGATAAGGAGGGAGTATTGTAGATCTATTTAAATAAGTAATCAGATATTTTGCTGCTTAAAACTTAAAAAGCAACTCTTACTACAACTACTCTTCTCAAGTTCTCTGCACATACAGAGAGGTAAGAAAACTGTAAAAGCATAATGAACAATGTCCATGGCATTACTGAGACTAAACTGAATGATCTCTGGAAGGTGAAATATTATAGAGGTTCTTGATATTTCCCAAGACCTTCATCCACATCCATAAATTTATAGCTCACTGAGCCACATTTTATTATGTAACTTTAAATTAAAAGATTAAATTAAATCATCCCTTTTAATAAAAAAAAGGCCTATAAGAAAATTCTTTCCCGTAATAGAAAATAATAAACATATAACATCCAGAAAAAGAATATGACAGTTTAGGTAATAAGATCTCTCTAATTACTTAAGTAGCTTCACTTCCCTTAGTTTACATTATAACAGAAATTCTGTGATTTTAAAAAGTATTAACCTTAAAACTTTTGGGAAATTCCAAGGATCGTTTTTCAAATTCAGTAAGTACTTCTTCAAAACTCAGCTTAATGTGACCACAACTAAAATAGTAATGGTAATTCATGATTGGCATGGTCAGATCATTTTTACTCAATTTTTCGGAAAGAGGTTGCCAAGTGAGCTAAAACAGACCATGGTTATATATGAGATCCCCTATTTCACACATAAAATAACAAATACAAAAAGGAATTACTTTATATACTATGTATCATTACAATTGTACTTTATAGAAAATTTTTAATTCTGTATTCTCAAATAAAATGCATTAACATACAAATATTCAGGAAAAAACATCTTAATAATTCACATAACTGATATTACAAAATATTTTTTCAAAGGAAGAAACAGCTCTAAACTGCTGCTGAATGTCTACTTTTCAAATTTAGTGTATTGTGAGATTAAATAGAACTAGGGGCATCAGAAGATGATCCCCCAATTCGATTTGGATTTGAAATATAATAATGCTAGCTGGTTCAGTAACTTTAATTCTTAACTGGAAGTTTGTTGAGGAGATATAAACAATAAGGGAGTGAGTACCATAATTCTTGAACTTGGGCTTGAGTCACATTTCTGACAGGAATGTGAGAGAATGTTTAGACAGCTGGAAATAGAGGAGTCACTAAAAGTAAGTAGAATGATAAGCATTAAACAAACAGGATAAAATTAGGATAAAATTGTTCTCCCCAGTGTCTTCATTGGCAAACAGGAAAAAAAAAAAAGGCTATCACAGGTGCAAAACCTAAAATGTTTAGAATTAAGTGACCTGAATTTCTCCTTTCTTCAAGTTACTCAGAAAACACCTATTATCAATAAACTGACAAATAATATCGTTTTCATATAAACATGAATGGACGTGCAACCATTTCTGTTTTGACAACTCCCTTCCACCTCAACCTCACCATTTCACACAGATCATGCCTATATTTTTACAACATATCTTAGGAACAGCCAATAGGGGGATTTTCTTTTTCATTTCTAGATGTTACCTGTCTTTGTTCATGTCTAGTTTTCTTAAGACCTCAAAATAACCTGTCAGCAAATGATACATCAAAGTTGTAAGGTTTGAATTGCTGGACATGCTGAACTCCCTACGTCAATGCATTACAAACACCAACTTTGTTGATGTCCTTGTTTATTTAATTGCCCAAATGTATGAAGTAGATCATTTGCAAATAGGCCACCCATCTACAAACAGAAGATAAGTGCTAATATAATAATCCCTCATATTTGTAAAACCCTTTATTTATAATCATATCTCACAAGACTTGTTCTACAAACAATGAAACCAAGGCTATGAGATGTTAAGGTCATAAAGAGTTTGTGACTTTGACAGGACTAAAATTCAAGTTTTGGCATCTCTAGAAACCATGTCCTTTCACTGCTGAATTATCTTTATAAATAACTTTATGCATATTATTTACATTGATATAAATACAGGACAGAAAATTTTTAAAGATAAAATGAAAGTGAAATACATTTTGCACCATTCCCCTCTGATGGTGTGCACACAAAGGCATATATGTGTATTGTTTTATCTAAAAGGGAACATACTGTATATGTGATTATTAATCCTGTTTTTCTCTATTTACTATAATAAGTATATTTTCCCATGTACTTACATATTTTTAACAAAATTATTTTTAACAATATACCATCAGATAGATATTAAATAGTATGACTTAATTCCCTATTGTTGGTTGGTTAAGATATTTACAATATTTTTATAATCAATGCTGAAATAAGCACAGTATTATATAAGTCTTTCCAGATATGCTCCATTATTTTCTTTAAGGAATAGAACTGGCTTTGTAGAGTATGCACAAGTGAGCACAAAAATGTTTAATTACCCTTGAATTACTTTTTAAAGGTTAGTCAATCCCAAGATTATTTTGTTTTGCTGACAGACTTCTAAAGAGGATAGAAAAAAAAGGGATAACAAAGAACTGTTATTACAAACTATATTTCGACCAAAGAACTAATATGTGAAATAAAGCAGTAGAAACTTTTGGAGGCTGAAATTTGCTAAGGCACTTTGTCAGATGTGTGCTCTTTACAAATATATAGATATTTTTCAAAAGTTCATAGTTCATAGTTTCAACAAACTTCCAGTTAAGAATTAAAGTTACTGAACTACAAAATGTAGTGTGCAAACACTATGGAAGAAAATTTAGGAGTCTAGGAAACTTCTGTATGTTTTGTTATTACAGAATAACGTACGTCACATGTGTGCCCAATTTTAGTGGTAAGTTTTGATGATGTATACGAGGTCTGACAAGTTCACAGCCTCATCCTAGAAAAAGTGCTATGCGCCTCATTGCTGAATAGCACTACAGACACTTTGAAGTGCTCCCCTTGGGAAGCTGTGCACCAATGTCAGCACCTGGCCTGTCCTTCAAAGCAATTTCGGAACTCTTTTTCTGGAATGGCCATCAGAGCTGTCATTGTATTACTGTTGATGTCCTGAATGTCATTAAAATGTCTTCCTTTCAATGTTTCCTTTATCTTGGGGTAAAAAAAAAAAGTCATTGAGGGCCAGCTCAGGTGGGTAGGGAGGGTGTTCCAATACAGTTACTTGTTTACTAGCTAAAAACTTCCTTAGAGACAGTGCGAAGTGAGCTGGTGCATTATCCGGATGCAAGAGCCATACCTTTCTGATGCCAAGATTCTTGGTGAAGATTTTCATGTTTTTCTATAGATATTTACTTGGTCTGCTATGCTTCTAAGAGTCAGCTGATGAGTTTGATGCACAATTCGATAAAATTTTGCAATGCTTTTGTTAGTTCTGCTCATTACTGGCCACCCTGACCTCTCTTCATCAGTGACATTTTCTCCTCTGAAAAACACTTAATACATTTGTACACAGCTATTTTCTTTGTAGCATCATTCCCATGAACTTGGGCTAACATGTCCCTGATTTCACTTCAGTTTAACAAGCAAGTTAATGTTTGTTCATTGCTCTAATCTAAGCTCCAACATTCTCGTGACAGCACACAAAAACACGCAACAACGATAATGAAGGCCACTCAGCAAGACACTGCCACACGTGAACATGAACACCCTGATATACCAAGGTTGTGAAACCTTACCAAGTCGTTTGTATAGTGTCACCAACATAAACACACAGTTGCAAGTTCACATAGTTAATTGTCAGTCCTCACATAATAAAGGGAACTAGCCAAAATTATTTGCTTAAGAATGAAGCTTAATTTAAATGGGTCACCTATATTGCTTTTAATAAAAACTTATGTTCAGATATTTTACTACTACTACACAACATTGCATTGCCCTCATCAACATAATAAAACATTCATTATGTATAAGATGACATGATTGCCTAAAGAACACTAAACACTGTTTGAATTAAGAAGAATTTTGTTAGGTGGACAGATATAAGAACATACAAAAAAATCAACAGTTTTCTGTTGACACCAGAAATAAGCAATTAGAAAAAAGTTCCTATTCCTAATCTAACTGTGTTCTCAAAGACACAATATAAGCTAACCTAGCCTCTTAGGTTTTAAATATTCTGGTATATTAGTCTTATGAACAGCCCTACATATAAAGCTTTAAATATGAAAATTTCAAGAAACCAACTCAAGACAAAAGTGAACATTTAGAATAACTTATAATATTCAAGTTCTGAAAAATCCAAGAACAAAAAAATTGCAAACAAATAAAATTCCAAGATGAAAACAACAAAGAAAAGTTAGTATGTTAATGACTGCCACTTAAGCATGGCAGATGAAACCAATGTGTTCATACATTTGTAAGATCTTCTGAAAACCCACTTAAATTACCATTAAAAATACAATCAGCAAATAAAGGGAAAAGGAAATCACACATTTAAAATGTTAACATCATTTTGGGAGCCAGAAAATTGGTTTAAACCACAAATTCCTGGAAAAGGAATGGAGGCACCAGGTATGTATGAATGTTTCTAAATATGCAAGAAAGACCAAAACACAAAGGAAAAATCAGTGACCATAAAGACAATGCAAGGATAAGCAGAAAATTTTAAACACAGGAGAATAAAAATCAAACTAAAGAGATGGCATCAGTAACATAAGCTTTAAGTTTAGGAAACTAGAAAACAAAGAGCAACCCAAGTGCCCATGAATTCACAAATGGATAAATAAACTATGGTATACGTGTACCATGGAATACTACTCAGCCATAAAGAAAGATGGCAACTTCACATCTTTTGTATTTACCTGGACGGATTTGGAGAATATCCTCCTAAGTTATCACAAGAATGGAAAAGCAAGCATTTAGTGTACTCAATACTAATATGAAGCTAGTAGTTGAACAACTACACGTCCACATGAGAAAAGAAAGCCACAGTTAAATTCAAGTGGGGGCAAGGGGAAGGAGGAAGGGGAATAGGTGTGCTCTCACCCAACGGTCACAATGTAAGGGTATATGGTATATCTCCTGGGTGGAGGGCTCAACTATAACTCGGAATTTACCTAACAAATGCAAACACTGTAACCTAATTGCCCATACCCTCATATTAATCTGAAATAAAAATTAAAAAAAATAAAATGTATGTTTTTATTGTTAAAAGTTCAAATAATATGGAAGTTTGTAGAGAAAACATTCAAGTTCTTGCTGCTCAACTCAATGATGTAGGCACCCTACCCTTCACCTCCAGCCAAAACAGACATTATTATTAGCTTTATGTGTTTCCTTCCAAATACTGTTGTATGCACTTACATACACATCTAACTGTGTAGATAGTATTCAGACATAATTTGAATAACACAACGAAACCCATTTACCCTTATCTAGATGCACTAATTGTCAGTAATTCACCACATGGAAATATTTAGTTTTGATTTTTTTTTTTTTTTTGAGACAGAGCCTCAAGCTGTCCCCCTGGGCAGAGTGCCGTGGCATTACAGCTCACAGCAACCTCCAACTCCTGGGCTCAAGTGAGTCTCCTGCCTCTGCCTCCCAAGTAGCTGGGACCACAGGCGCCCGCCACAACGCCCGGCTATTTTTTGGTTGCAGCCGTCATTGTTGTTTGGCGGGTCTGGGCTGGGGATTCGAACCCGCCACCTTAGGTGTATGTGGCTGGTGCCTTAGCCGGTTGAGCTATAGGCGCCGAGCCTTTAGTTTTGATTTTTAACATAAAGTATTTTATATAGCCTCTAAGGTAGATATTAAGATTATAGTTACTAAAGGCAAAATTTTGTAAACATTTCTGAGAAATGATAAATCATATCATCAAGGCTTCATATATTTTATGGGAAAATTAATATTCTAGTGAAGAGCTGACATTTCAAAATCTTTCAAGTCCAACAAATTTGTTTATTTCTTGAAGCTCATCGCTTTTTAAGAGTTAGAAATACTTATGTATAATGGCTCAGGAGATAGTTATAGATATACTTTTAATTTAAAAATTAAAATTAACAAATAGTCACAAAAATACCTTGGTTAAAAATAAATTTTTAATTTAGTGCTTAAATAGAGGAAATAAGGTGAGTTCTGTTTCAATTCCTCTTCTTTTCTGGTAAATTATAAACACTGGAATTTTACTAATTTCCTGGATAACAAATACAAGGAATGCGATCATTTGGGGCTTTTCCACTCATAGTTCTATTACAAGGTTCTCAGAAAAATAAAAAATCCAGTAGAATCTTGCCTTCAACTGACTCCTTCAAAAGACCAATACATAATGTGATTTGAGTAATGGAAGGACTGCAATGTGGGTCAGTAATAGGCCTTCATTGGGTTGCTGTGAATATAAAAGGGCTTAGAACAATGCCTAGCACATCAGTACTCAATAAAGGTTGCTGCAGGAGAAGTGAGGCAGGCTTTTACATACACTGAGTTATATTCATGGGTGTTACCTCTACCCCTCATAAAGTTGAAATGAAACTGAATTTAAAATACTAAATCAGTAAGGCTTTCCAATTCCTTATTAAATTGAATTGAAATTAAGGGAAAGCAATTTAACAAGTGGCTTGCAAGGAAAATAAAAGGGGGAAGTAATTATAGATGAAGATAAACTTAAGAGATCTATCAACCATGCTAATTTGAACAAAACAACTATGATAAAGAGAGCAAAAGATCAATTATGCCCATCTATACGCAAACTGGGAAAGGTAAAGAATGCAGATGTTTGGTGATACTATTATGAGTTTCTTGATAATATAATAATGACCTTGTGGCTGTGTTAAAAAACAAGAAGGGCAGCGCCTGTGGTTCAAAGGACTAGGGCACCGGCTCCATACGCCAGAGGTGGCGGGTTCAAACCCAGCCCCGGCCAAATACCACACACAAAAAAAGAAGTCTTAACTTTTGTAAATACATACTGAAATATTTATGAATGAAACATAAAGTTGAATCAGCTTTAATTATCATTTCGTAGGTTAAAAATACTTGGATGTAGACAATTTCATATGATTCAATTAATATAACATCTGCGGTTTGTTTCACAATAATGCAGTTGAGAGAGTCTGAGACTATTGAGTAGATAAGAGTTATAGGGGGAGAAGAAGAATGATTCAGAGTTAATGATAGTTGTAGCTGAATGACAAGTACAAGGAGTTCACTGTCTTCTATTTTGAAGTTTTAATTGTTCTATAATGTTTTTAAAGAAAACAGAGAGAGAACCCCACCTTATATAACTGTTCTTTGCTTAATGTTTATTAGCACTCTATATGACATACTGTAAATATGAAAAGTTTAGATGTTAAAGGATCTCTAAATCAGTATTCTTCTTAGAAAGGTCTTCTAAAAGAAATGATGAGTCAACGAAAACACAGTTAACTGGCAAATGGTAACAGTCAGCAACATAGTGAGGGACTAAAACCCAAACAAATAAATCAGATTGGCTAAGGAAGATAAAATGCACAAAAATTAGAAAGAAAATGCTCTTCAAATTTTATACAATTATCAAATATGACTTATGAATGACTCTTCATTTTGTAGTCCTCATGAACAATCCTTCCTATCTACTTTTACTTAGTATTTTGTATGATTTCATTAGGTTGGTTAAAAAACATCTGCACTGAATTCTATTACCTATCTCTGTTTATTAGGTATAGATGTAGTTGTAGACTGAATATAGAATTTAAAATTTTAAATGTACATTAAATTTTCTAGAGGTTTTTTTTTTTTTTTGGAGACAGAGTGTCATTATGTCATCCCCAGTAGAGTGTGGTGGCATCACAGCTCACGGCAACCTCCAACTCTTGGGCTTAGGCGATTCTCTTGCCTCCTGAGTAGCTGGGACCACAGGCACCCGCCACAATGCCAGGCTATCTTTTGTTGCAGTTTGGCCGGGGCTGGGTCTGAACCCGCCACCCTCAGTATATGGGGCTGGTGCCCTACTCACTGAGCCACAGGCGCAGCCCAAGACAAAACAGTTTTAAAGGTACAGAAAAATATATCCACGTTTCCTTAACATAAGGAAGATCTTTTAATAACTAAAGGAATCAAATGATGAAATTAACTATGTTTTAGAGAATAAGAACTCCCTTACTAGATAAATTAAACCAAAAGCTGGATGGCATTTTATCAGGTATGCTGAAAATGAGATTCCTACACAAGGTTTAACTTGGTAATCTTGTGGTCTTTGCCATGATAAGTATTCAGTCCGGATTCAACTTCTGATTTTAGAAAGCTACCTAATTTCTCCAAACCTCAGTTTTTGTTTTTTTCTTGAGACAGAGTCTCACTATGTCTCCCTGGGTAGAGTGCTATGGCATCATCATAGCAACCTCCAACTCTTGGGCTCAAGTGATCCTCTTGCCTTAGCCTCCTGAGTAGATGGGACAACAGGCACCTGCCAAGACACCTGTCTAATTCTTCTATTTTTAGTAGAGACAGAGTCTTGCTCTTGCTCAGGCTGGTCTCAAACTCCTGAGCTCAGGCAATCCACCAGCCTTGGTCTGAGTGTTAGGATAACAGGCGTGAGCCACAGCAACTGGCCTACCTCAATTTTTCTTGAACACAAAATATCTCATGTTTTATTGTCAAGATTAAACAATATCATGCATGTAAATCAGTTAGCATACTGCCTGGGACATAGTAAGTGATTAATAAACACTATTATAGAAATTTTAACCAATCACATAGCTGCACTCAAGTATACTAGCAATCAGTATCAACTTCATTGCTATTGCTATATAAGGGAACAGTAGGCCGCTGACGAATGGAACAACAGAAACCTCTCTCCTGAGACATGAAGGATGTGATAGTAGAAGACTGTTTTTGGATGACAGGATCCAGATTCTAAATGTCAGTATTTATACAACCAGCGGGAATACTGATGGTGATGCTGGGGCTGATAGTAATTAATTCAGAAGTTTATTGAACAACTACTATATGCCAAGTCCTATTTTGGGAAATGAAAATACAATAAGAAAGATAAAATCACTGCCCTGTAGGAGTATACTTTCTAATGTTTCTGGTGATTTCAATTACTGTGGTTTACATGTCTGTCTCCTCTCACCCCTCACACACACACAGAAAACCCTCATGTTGAAAATTGATACTAATGTTGGAGGTGGGAGCCTCATGGGTGATGTCTGGGTCATAGGATCAACTCCCTCCACAACAGATTAATGCCTCTGTGTGTGTGTGTGTGTGTGTGTGTGTGAGAGAGAGAGAGAGAGAGAGGAGAGAGGGAGAGGGAGAGGGAGAGAGAGAGAGAGAGAGATGGTGAATAAGTCTTTCCTTTTTTACTTCCCAGGAGTGCTGTTTGCTATAAACAGCCTAGCATCTCCCTCTTGCCCTCTCCTGGGTTCTCTCCTCCATGTGATCTCCACACACACAGGCTCCCCTTTGCCTCCTGCTAGGAGTGGAAGCAGTCTGACACCCTTAGTTGATGCCCGATTTTGAACCTTCCAGCCAGCAGAACCATGAACTAAATAAGTTCCTTTTTTTAAAACTGCCCAGCCTCAGGTATCTCCTTTAGTAATGCTAAATGACTGGGAAACTGATGGTGCATGGTTTTTATTTAAATATAAAGTAATTCAATAAAATATCTGGACCTGAGCTATGGATGTAATACAGAGTAGCATGTCCTCTGTGGACCAGACAAATGTGCCGGAAATGGCTACATCTCTTACACTACTGGTGCTAGGAAGTCTGCAACGGAAATGACACTTCAGCTGTAGTGGTACCTGATATAGAAACCACCAGGTATTAAGCATATCAACTTCAAAAAATACCTGCAACTGAATCATCCTTTGGCAGCCAAGGAGTCAATAAAAATAAGTTTCAAAGTACCACATCAATTTATGGCAGAGATTTCAATGGCAAAAACAACCCAAATTTTACTGTAAATACTGACTATTTGGAATACTATAGCTATCGTTCTTCAAAACACAGGATACAGTATAACATGTGATTTGGAAATAAATCAAAATATACATCTAAAGAAAACTAATGAAATATGATTCAACCAGTTCAAAATTTGTTAGTTTTAGATCTCACGAGCTTCCTAAAAATACGTTTGGTATGAAATGCTAACACTGTTTTTGATAAGACCTGTCTAAACAAGATGAGTATTATTTACCCAAACAGAAAAACAATGTTTTAGCCTGATAGGGGAAGTTGGCTAACATTAAATTCTATCGTTTATCAAGTCACCAGGAATATTTACTGCCTGTTTACTTAAGGCAGCCTTTTTGAGAATGGCGCTTGCAGAATATTCACTGGCTGCTAAATATTATTGTTAGAAGCAGCAACCAGAGATGGTTATCTTTTTAAGCTGTTTATCGTTGTCCCTCAAAAAGAAAAATTACAGCAAACAGAACAAAATGTTCTACTCCAAAAGCTCAGTCTAAATGTATCTAGATAATAGCAAAATGGGTGTTTCCTTGGAACTTCAGAGGTAACAATTTTTGAATAGCAGCCTGGAGGAGAAAAATCTTCTTTTCAATAATGACACTATCAGAAACGAATGATATAAAAAGAAACTTTTTCCTTGAAAAAGCAACATCAAAATCAGTCAATCACAGACGAAAGAAAGATTGATTGCCACACTATAAGAGTGTGCTAACGATCAGAACCAAGGAGAATGAAGAGGCAAGAGTAAGGTCAGACCTATCCAGCAAACAAAAAAAGAAAAGAAGAACTGGCTCGGTCATCAGCCATTCACTCAGGGGACAACTGGCATGTAAACTATGTAACAGCACATCTTACACTCACATGGTACCTTCACATTTTCACGGGCTTTTGATCAAAGATTAGCTCCTCAGTGATGTTTTTGTTCATTTTCTCAAGTGCAAACCCGCTCCATTTCCGGATTTCTCCTAATTCTGCAGTCTAACCCATGGGCTGCAGACCAGGCCATGGCCTGTTAGAAACCGGGCTGCACAGCTGGAGGTGAGGAGTCAGGGAGGGAGTGCAGCTTCATCTGTATTTACAGCTGCTCCTCATCGCTCGCATCCCCTCCTGTGAGATCAGGACTGGCATTAGATTCTCACAAGAACACAAACCCCACATAAACTGCGCATGTGAGGGATCTGGTTCGTGCACTCCCTTTGAGAATCTAATGCCTGCTGATCTGAGGTGAAACTGAGGTAGTAATGCTAGCTTGGGAGCCGCTGCCAATACATATAATCATTGCCAGAGAGGTTTGACTGCACAGAGAGCATAATAAATCAATTACTTATAGATGCATATCAAAACCATCCCACTAAACCCTCTGGTCCACGGAAAAATTATCTTCCATGAAACCAGTCCCTAGTGCCACAAAGGTTGGGGACTCCTGTCTTAATTCATTGTTAGCACCTACCTATATCTGAGGATTTACCAGATTGCATTACAAATGATTAAAAACAGGATGTCTGCACCACTATATTATAAATAACCAAAGGGCTATGCTTTGTTCAATTTTTATTTCCCTAGAACCTAGCAATACGTCTCTCTCCAAACAGGGGCTAAGTAAAACCTTGTTGAATTTCACTCTATTATTCTCTACAATGTCCACCACAATCACGTGAGATGGTGAAAGTAGATACTGTAACTGTCTTGTAAACAAGGAAAATGAAATACAAAAAGTTTAAATACTGTGTGCAAATTCACCCAGCTAGTGCCAGCCCTCAGACTTTTGGGCTAATACTATTTTTTTTTTTTAAGAGATCAAGTCTCACTATATCACCCTTGGTAGAGTGCCACGGTGTCACAGCTCACAGCCACCTCCAACACTTGGGCTTAAACAACTGTCTCACCTCAGCCTCCCAAGTAGCTGGGACTACAGGCGTCTACCACAATGCCCGGCTAATTTTTGTTGCAGTTGTCATCGTTGTTTAGCTGCCCAGGCCGAGCTCGAACCTGCTACCCTTGGTATATGTGGCTGATGCTATAACCTTTGTATTATGGGCACTAAGCCCTAATAATATTTCTTTTACTGTACCCTAGTTCATAGAAGATTTAGGGAATAGGAATTCATAGAGAATTTATAGAATTTAGAATGAAATCAGCTGACAGCAATAAAACTTTCACTGTTTCTCGATTCTGTGTTTTTCAAATTATTTCTTCTTGAATTACACCCTTATGTTCCAACTATTTGTTAAAGTACCTCATTCAAGCCTTAGTGCTCAATCTCACTTCCTCTATTCTCTGATTAACTTTAATTAGAACTCGATCACATCCATAGATACCCAGCGTACTTTATTTAATGTATCTTGGAAGCAAATATTATGTGCACAAAAGGCAGCCGGGTACCAAAACTTCTTGCAAGTGAAACAAATGAAATTGTTCTCTAAGTTAAAAATTGTAAAGATCAACATAGATTTTAACAGATTAAAGTCATCTTTTATTTTTTTATTTTTTTTTATTTTTTTGAGACAGAGCCTCAAGCTATCCCCCTGGGTAGAGTGCCGTGGCCTCACAGCTCACAGCAACCTCCAACTCCTGGGCTCAAGTGAGTCTCCTGCCTCAGCCTCCCAAGTAGCTGGGACCACAGGTGCCCACCACAACGCTCGGCCATTTTTTGGTTGCAGCCGTCATTGTTGTTTGGCGGGCCAGGGCTGGATTCGAACCCGCCACCTTAGGTGTATGTGGCTGGCACCTTAGCCACTTGAGCCATAGGCGCCGAGCCTAAAGTCATCTTTTAAAGAAACTCTGGTCCGCAAGCCAGATCAACACAGTAGCATTTGGAGTCATCTAACAATACATTTTGAAAAGAACTATATTAATTAGAAAGGGGAGAAACAAAGAATACTCAAATACTCAGCAATAAAACTTACTGAGTAGGGCGGTGCCTGTGGCTCAGTGAGTAGGGCACTGACCCCATATACCCAGGGTGGCAGGTTCAAATCCGGCCCTGGCCAAACTGCAACAACAACAAAAAAAGCTGGACATTGTGGCGGGTGCCGGTAGTCCCAGCTACTCGGGAGGCTGAGGCAAGGGAACTGCCTAAGCCCGGAAGTTGGAGGTTGTTGTGAGCTGTGACAACACAGCACTCTACTGAGGGTGATAAAGTGAGACTCTGTCTCTAAAAAACAAACTTACTGAGTAACACCAATATTCACAGCAATTATTCACAATAGCCAAAAGGTGATAAAAACCCAGTAATGGATAAACAAAATGTGGTATAAACACACAATGGACTATTATTCAGTTTTAAAATAGAATGAAATTCTGGTACGTGCTATAACCTGGATGAACCTGAAAGACATTATGCTAAGTGAAATGAGCATATAAGAAAAACAAATATTGTATGATTCCACCTGCATGAGATATTTAGAACAGTCAAATTAATAGAGACAGGAAACAGACTGGTAGTTATCAAGAGAAGGGCAATTGGGGAGATGGAGAGTTATTGGCTAATGGATACAAAATTTCTGTATAGGATGATGAAAAAGTATTCAAGATGAATAGCAGAACTGGTTTCACAACAAGAATACATTTAATGGTGGCTAAAATGGTATGTTTGTGCTATGTATATTTTAACACAATCATATATATAAACTTAATGAAAGAAGAGTTAATAGATCTCACCAAACACTGACCCAGGTGTAGAATGACCCATGTTCAAATAATAAATACAACTTTACTGTGAAAAATGAGCACTTAAGACTATCAGAAACGGATACAATTAAACCATAAAACAGTAACTCTCCTCTTCCTAAGTTCTAAGTGTCAGGCAAATATGCTAAATCAAATACAGCTTCTCTTTTTTTCCCTTAACTTTCCAGGCTCCAGAGGCTTTTACTATAAAACCTACATTTTATAATATTGTAATTCCCAGGCATCAAAATGCAAGAAAATGGTATTTGAGAAATAATTTTTAAAAGCTCATCAGCATTCTATCTATGGATTGATATAACTATTATACTAAGTATTACACGATACCTACTATACTCAAGATACTATGCTACAAATTAAACGTAATGGAGGACAAGACTGTCCTTACTTTCAGAGAATATAGTATGGGACAGGTAAGTATTAAAAAGTAATACAATACAAAGCAACATATATTATGTGCACAAGGAGTGGCACAAACAAGAGATCTTACAGGAGCTAACACAAGGAAAAAACCTCCAGAACACACAGGGCACAAACTTTCCTATCCACTTGCCTGGGGATTTCAAGAAGTATCAGTTCTCTACTTAGTTATGCCTCCAACTGAAGTCTTCCCTAATTAACTGGCCTCTATATATCGTTTACTATACTATATGCCAAAAATGTATATTCAATTTCTTATCATCAGACTTGTCACCATAACAACTATGAGCTAACAAAAAATAGCTACATTGCTCAGTATAATTCTATACATAAAGAAAGTGCTCCATGAAGACCCAGTGAACAGAAATGAGTGTTTCCAAATAAATTAAGCACTTAGGGGTACTACCCAGTGTACATGATAAAGCAAACAATTAATTGCTATTTAATGTTTGCAATATAGATAACTATGGTGGGGCGGCAGACAGTACTAGCATGATGGACATGGTAGATAGTCAACAATTACTTGCTCCTTTAATTCAGGATAATTCCGTATTTTCTAGGTACCCCAGTGCATATTTTTGCGGTTTGCTTTATTCAATGAAACATGAAGTGATCTAAAACCAAGGAAATTGTCAGTTATGATGAAATTTCAGTTCTTGGTAGATTTCTAGGGAGTTTTGGGGTTTTGTTTCCATGACTTCTCCCACTTAGAAGAGGTCCAGAGGATATGTGTCAAAATTAGATTAGTCAAGTAAATGTTTATATCAATTTATTTGTACTGTAAAATGTAATTACTTTAATCTGATTTGTAAGAAACTTAAAATTAAAAATTTCAAGACTACTAAAGATAATTAAACTCAATTATGGAGGAAAAACAATTTCAAATATGATCTAGCGAAGATATTTACAGGAAAATAAATTTTCTAATCACTTACAAAAGCACAACAAAAGCAAAGTTAGTAATTTTAAAAAACAGAAATCAAGGTAGTAAGTCCCCAGAAAACAGGAAGAGCCTAAAGGCCTAAAAGGATATATCATTTGCAAGCAAAATTATAACCAGTATGCTAATTTTTTCTTGGAAATAATATGTACTATATGATTTTAATTTTTCCTAGAAAATGGGTAATTTTTATTGCCATATTTAGCTTTAAAACACCTTCCTCTATGAGGAAGAACTCCATGTTGCCATTTTTGCAGTGTAGGTGTGCCTGTGATTAGCTGAAAAATGAAATTATAGCTGAAAAACCTTGAATTGCCCTGAGATAGAATCTGATTTTCCCACATAATCATCAGGAAGAGTTTATATCACTATTTCCTATCCTGTGCTACCATGCAATCATATAATTCTATTACACTATTTATTACAGATTGGTTTTTTTCCTAAAATTCTAAAACTAGAAATTAATTCTGGCAAATCAGAATCACTTGCTATTATACAGAAGCCATAATTTCTACCAGTAATAGGAATGAAAAAGGACAAGAACAATGATGGGATACGTGCAGATCCCTGTGAATATTTCGAGATAGACTGTGTTATGGTCCATTATTTCACCTCCAAGAAACACAGCAGACAGCGTCTGGATTCACCTGAGTAAGTTTCAACTTGCTGGCTTATCAGTGTTGCTGTGAGGGCTTCATTTGTCTCTGTCCACATGAATTTTATGCTTCTTGATTTCTATTATCGCAAAACTTTCATAATAACCCATGAAACAGGCTTTTAAATTTAAGATTTAAACTAATAGAGCTTGACCAACACCGCAGTAAGAGAAAGAAGAGAACACTGCGACTTTAGTGCGGCAGTTCTACATGACATCCACTCGGTGAGATGATACTGTAAAATGAGCATAAGATTCAAAACAGAAACATGCTATTCACATAGCTGACTTCAGTTTAGGAATGCCTTTTTAGAAAAAAAAAAGAACAGGGTGGCACCTATGGCTTAAAGGAGTAAGGTGCGGGCCCCATATGCCGTCCCATGTGCCAGAGGTGGCGGATTCAAACTCAGCCTCAGTCAAAAACCACACAGACACACAAAAAGAATATATTTGTACTATGTATGATTCAAGTTTTTAAATCATAATTCACAGTTTTCTATCAATATAAACTCTAAATATACTAACAGCTTCATCCAGTGCTCAGCTGGGCAAAAATCATTATTTTCAATATTGAAAGAATCAGCTGTTTTAGATATAAGATTTAATTTTATATATCTCTGTACTGTACCGATAATTATCAAATTTTTAAGAAAACCATGATAATACAAGATTTTTGCCAACTGTGCTAACTTTAGAACCTCATTCTCACATATGATTTGCACATATGTACTCAAACCATATATAATAGTTATCAGAAGCTAAATACTTTTCTAGTGTTATTTCTTAGTCAAATAAATAGTAGATATGTACCTTTTATACTCTCAAGACATATGATGCTGATTATTTTTAAAAACTTTTAAGTATGTCCTTTGTTTCTAAATAGAGAAAAATATACCCATAAAATACCTTACTCAGTAAATACCAGCTTGTGATATTTTATAGTAGAGAGAAAGCTGAGGAAACTACAGGAAATTAAGTAAATAATACAAATATTCTTGTCACAAATAAATTAAAAATTGCATACAATAATTAAATAGACACAAGTTTATATAATCTTACTCCGTAGTGGTCAGATGGCATAACAATTTTAAAGCATTAGAAAGTATAAACAAGAGTATTTGGTCAAGCTTAAGGTTCTGAAGGTACTTCTTAGACTTTCTTAAAGGTTCCTGTAAGTACGTTAACTCTTAATTCAAAATAAGACCTGTAATTTCTCACTTTCATTTAGAATCATTCTCAATATATAAGCATGTGTTTTTAACACTGAAGTTCAACTGCTTACAAAGGCTGTACATATATGAGTCAATGGGTGTGTGACCACATACATTTAAATTTTTTCTAATTACAAATGTATAAGATTGAATTTATTAGAGAAATGCAAATTAAAACCACCCTGAGATATCATCTAACCCCAGCGAGAATTATCACAAAATCTCAAAACTGCAGATCCTGGGGCAGATGTGGAAAGAAAGGAACACTTTTACACTGCTGGTGGGACTGCAAACTAATACAATCTTTTTGGAAGGAAGTGTGGAGAAACCTCAAAGAACTCAACCTAGACCTCCCATTTGATCCTGTAGTCCCATTACTGGGCATCTGCCCAGAAGGAATAAATCCTTTTATTATAAAGACACTTGTACTAGACTGTTTATCACAGCTCAATTTACAATCGCTAAAAAGAGGAAATAGCCTAAATGTCCTTCAACCCAGGACTGGATTGGCAAGCTGTGGTATATGTATACCATGGAATATTATTCAGCCATTAAAAAAAATGGAGATTTTGCAGCATTTGTACTAACCTGGATGGAGGTGTAACACATTATTCTTAGTGAAGCATCACAGGAATGGAGAAGTATGAATCCTATGTATTCAACTTTGATATGAGGACAATTAATGACAATTAATGACATGGTGGGGCATGGGGGAAGGGGAGACGAGACAGAGAAGGAGGCAGGGGGTGAAGGAAAGGAAAAGAGAAGAAAATAGTGACTAATTCTCACATAAATGGATTTAATTTTGACCAAAGTATATTACTTAAACATTAATTTTTACTTCAACTTCTTAATATGTTGTTTAGGATATTGCATCCTCATTTATAAGTGAAATATGTTTATGATTTCCCCTTTATAATAATATATTTTTTTCCAAATTTAATATCAGGTGTATCCAGATAAAGTAGAATGATATTGAAGTATTTCTTCTTTTTCTCTGTCTGTAAGATTTGGCATGATCTGTTTTTTGAAATTATCTTTTATTTTTATTTATAAATATTAGTTGTCTATTTTTTAAGACTTTGGAAAAAAATAATATGAAGAAGTTAACTGATGACTCCATACTGAACCTCAGGTCAAAGCATTCTATAAAAGACATACTCTTATTTGACAATGTGAGTGTTACTTTTTTTGCATTTTTTTTTTTTTTTTTTTTTTGACATTGCCAGAAGCTGAGCCCCTGGGTAGAATGCCATCGCCTCACTGTTCACAGCAACCTCCAACTCCTGGGCCCAAGTGAGTCTCCTGCCTTAGTCTCCCAAGCAGCTGGGACCACAGGCACCCGCCACAATGCAGGGCCATCTTTTGGTTGCAGCCATCATTGTTGTGTGGTGGGTCCGGGCTGGATTTGAACCTGCCACCTTAGGTGTATGTGGCTGGTGCCCTAGCCGCATGAGCCACAGGCGCTGAACCGTGCATCATTATTATTATTGTTGTTGTTGCTCAGTGTTTCATTGCAGCAATCATCTGATTTCTTTTCTGAATGTATTTATCTTTTCTTTTCTTTTTTTTGAGACAGAGCCTTAAGCAGGCACCCTGGGTAGAATGCTATGGCATCACAGCTCACAGCAAGCTCCAACTCCTGGGCTCAAGCGATTATCCTGCCTCCGTCTCCCAAATAGCTGGGATTACAGGCGCCCACCACAAGGCCTGGCTATTTTTTGGTTGCAGCTATCACTGTTGTTTGGCGGGCCCAGGCTGGATTTGAACCCGCCAGCTTAGGTATATGTGGCTGGCGCCTTAGCCACTTGAGCCACAGGCACTGAGCCCTGAATGTATTTATCTTCATTCGTTCTTTACGAGGGCTTTGTTTCTAGACCATATCTTAAACATTGTTATTGTTATTAAACTTTAAGCCTTTTTAATTTTGTGAAGGCAAAAAGTGGAAACTAAATAAACACATGTATATGTAAAAAAAATGTATAAGATATTTGTATTAATACTATATGCTTTTTTAAAATTCAGATTAATATGAGGGTACAGAGGATGAGGTTACATTGTTTGCATTTGTTGGTTAAAGTCCAAGTTGTACTTTTCCCTGCCCCTAGGAGGTGTGCCATACACCCTTACATTGTGTCCATTAGGTAAGAGCACACCAATCCCCTTACCTCCTCTCTTCTCCCCCCTCTTCCACCATATGCTTTTTCAAGTATAGGAATGGGTACTTCAGTGGAGAACGGCATCACTAACAAGTGTTCTTAGACTCGTGAACCATCAAAAAAAAAGTAATCCTATACAGTCTCATTTTGAAATAGCATAGTTTATGGCTGGCTCAGAAAAAAGAGAACTAGAACTGTTAAATCTGTTATATTCAGTTACTGACTAGTAGAATAATACTATCTCCTTCAAATTATTATTCACATTTAAATGGCAAAAGAAATACTATTAACAACAGATTAATACAATGTAGTCTGAGCCAGGCACAGGTGGCTCATACTTATAATCTCAGCTACTTGGGAGGTTTAGGAGGGAAACTGCTTGAAGCCAGGAGTTCAAGACCAGCCTGGGCAACATAGTAAGACCTTGTTGCTTAAAAAAGAAAATAGCATAGTCTATACTAGCACAAAAATGACAATTCCTAAAATAAGATCTGAGTGCTAAAAGTGCCGAAGAATGCAATGTAAAATGTTATCTGCACATAAACTTAAGACATATGACATAGAAATAGTTTGATAAAAACAGATTTTTGAAACCCATAATTCAGCAAATTCACAGCCCATTAAGACAGTATTGTAAATTTCTGCCCCTACTAAAAAGAAATATCATTGAACTCCATTGGTTTATTTTTTTAAAAATCAACTGCTGTTAGATTTAAAAACATGGTATAGAATAAGAAAGTGAAAGCATGGTATATTTGATAAGTGTTACACTCCACAGGAATAATCAATTTAGTTAACGGTCAAAGGAAGGCTAAATAAGGATCAGAAGAGGATTCAAGTTCTTGTCTAAGGGAATAAATCAAAAGCCACAAATAATGATAAAAACAGTGTTATCTCTTAAAAAACAAAACAAAAAAACCCAGTGTTACCTGATTCTGGACTTAAAGAACATCATTAAGCAAGGCACAGTGGCTCACATCTATAATACCAGCACTTGTCAAGGAGACATTATCACTAGAGGCCAGGAATTCAAGACTAGCCTGGGAAACAGTGAGACCTCATCTCTACAAAAAATTAAAAATATTAGCCAGGCATGGGGCATGCACCTGTAGTTCCAGATACTTAGAAGGCTGAGGCAGGAGGAATTTAAGGGTACAATGAATTTTAACCAGGGCACTGCACTCCAGTCTAGGTGCCAGGTGACAGAGCAAGACCATGTCTCTTAAAAAAAAAAAAGAACATCAACATACAGTTGAACAAAATGTCCCAAGTGGAATAGCCATGTAGATTCTGAAAGAGTGAATAAAGTATGCTAAGATCAGAAACACATACCTGAACAAATAAATGTTATCTTTATTACAACCTGACATTGCTTAAGTTACTTAAGTTTTCAAAAGTAGACTGAACCAGAACCACAAAATGTACTAACACGTAGTAATTACAAATAAACCATGCTACACTGGTTCAACAATGGAGACTTCCATAAACTAACCTCTCCATATTTTTTCAGTTATTTGCTTAAAAAGGTGCTAGAATATTTCTAAAACTTGATAACTATATTTTTCCAAGTGCCATCTAATTTAAGCAAAGGTTTAAAATATGACAATTAAAAATGCAGGTGGTGGCTGGGTGCCCATAGCACAGTGGGTACAGTGCCAGCCACATACATGGAAAGTGGCGGGTTCAAATCCGGCCCAGGCCAGCTAAACAACTGCACCCAAAAAATAGTTGGGCGTTGTGGCGGGCATCTATATTCCCAGCTACTTGGGAGGCGAGGCAAGAGAATCGCTTAAGCCCAAGAGCTGGAGGTTGCTGTGAGCTGTGACGCTATAGCACTCTACGGAGGGCGACACAATGAGACTGTGCCTCAAAAATAAAAATGTATTAAAATAAATAAATAAATAAAAATGCAGGTGAGTCAGAAGTTTCCTTTTTTAATATAAGGATTTAGTCTATGATAAAAAAATAAAATATTTTCCCTGGAAATACATATTTTCAACTATTTAATTTGATTAGCTTTATAAATCAAAGTTCTGTTAAAAAAAAAAAAGGAATAGAATGAGCCAAAATGTCTTTGTTATAGCCACTATGGTATCAGCAATCAGTTATTCAAATCTAAATCACCTACTCTCTATTCCACAAAGCACTTTAAAATACTGCTATTATAACCATACTTATCACAAGCCTTATGATACTTAGAAAAAAGACATTATGCAAGTACAAAATAATGAGATTGCTCATGACCTGAAATAAAGTATTAAGAGAATCTTATATAAGGGGTAAGTCCTTTAAGAGTATTGCTTTTCTGTGAAATCAAAAGATAACTCAATGATATACTGGTGATAATAAAGCTGGAATTTTTTCTTACCTTATAATGAGTCATTATTTCTTCTCATAAGGCTTAATGAAAAAAAGAAAATTCTTTTACGACGTATAAAAGAATCTGCTTTAGAAAATAGAGTATATGGTTTATTTTTTTTTGATCCTACTACAGTCAGCATCAATAGAAATTGGGTGAAAACTGGACACCTATGTAAAACAAACCTATAAAATGAAGAAAGGAGAAATAAATGAACATATTTACAGTATTCAATCACTATGGTTCTTTCTCAAACCTATTATTCTGTTTGCTATGATCTAAATTTTCCCCCAAATTCAAGTGCTGAAACTTAACAATGTGATAGTATTAAGAGAGGGAGCCTTTAGTAATGATTAAGTCATGAGGGCAGTGCTCTGATGGATGGAATTAGCGACCTCAAACCAAGGCTTAAGAGACCACGTTCATGTATTCCATCTCTTCTTCCCCTTGAGAACATGGCATTCATCCCCTCCAGAGGATGCAGCAGTAAGGCTCTGTCCTGGAAAAAAGGACCAAGCCCTCACCAGACAACAAACCTGATTGTGCCTTAAGCTCGGACTATCTAGTCTCCTGAATTGTTGAGAAATAAATTTCTGTTCTTTATAAATTACTGTCAGTAGTATTTTTTTACAGTATATACATGGGCTGACAAACTAACCCAATTTGGTTCTACATTAAATAGCTAAAAGCTAGGCAGTGAAATTGTATTACTTTCTAGGCAAGTACCTCTGTCAGTAGTATTTTTTTACAGTATATACATGGGCTGACAAACTAACCCAATTTGGTTCTACATTAAATAGCTAAAAGCTAGGCAGTGAAATTGTATTACTTTCTAGGCAAGTACCTATTTATTCAGACAGCAACTACAATATAAAAATTTTTAAAAATTGGCTCGGCCCCATAGCACAGTGGTTACAGTGCCAGCCATGTGCTCCAAAGCTGGCAGGATCGAACCCAGCCTGGGCCTATTAAACAACAATGACAACTGCAACAAAAAATAGCTGGGTGTTGTGCTGGGTGCCTGTTATCCCAGCTACTTGGGAGGCTGAGGCAAGAGACTCACTTAAGCCCCAGAGTTTGAGGTTACTGTAAGCTGTGATGCCACAGCACTCTACTGAGGGCAACATAGCGAGACTCTGTCTCAAAATAAATAAATAGATACAAATTTTAAAAATTAAAAAAATTAAGTAAAACATTCCTAAAGCCTTTAAATAAAAATTTAGTAGAAAAGAAATACTAAAGAATTTAGCACCAAGATGGAGAAATAGGACTTTTCAGCCATCATCCTACTGAAACATTTTTGAAAACTCCACAGATGAGACTATCTTTGTGCAAGCCAAAGAGTCTAACAGATAGGCCCAACATCCCCTCCATTATAGAGAAAAGCTAAATAGATGCTTTGAAAAGGGTATGATGAACAGTTCCCCTTTACCCACATTATCCCTCGCTAAGCAGTAAAAGCCCAGAGCCAAGACATATCCACTCAGTCTGCAATTTCTCAAAGGAAAATGACACAAGAGTGAATGAAGGACACCGATCAAGAGGCCTACTTCTTTCTTGCACTACTCACAACACTTAGGAGATTGGTATTGCTGAATAATTTGGTTTGGAAAGCAGAGGTAAGAGGTAGAAGCTCACAACAACCACAGCACAGTCCTTAACAAAGGGCCCTGGTTTCTAATAATTGCCTCCTGTACTCCACCAAGGGGTATTAACAAGAAACTCTCACCTGTGATCACCCCCCTCACCTACTCCATGTGTTCCCCTAACACTTCATTTCCCCCTCCGCTGTACATGGTATCCTGCCTGAGTCCCCACAGACAGTATGTATGAGCATCCTCAGTTGACTTGATTCTGTGCTACAGGCAAAAATCAACTAATCTGGAACACTTTAGGATGCTACCCTAGGGAAAATCAAAGGGAGGCTTTCAACACTAGGTCTAGCTTTCCATGACCAACAGAAGGAATATTAACCTAAGACTTCCCCCCTAAAAGAGGAAAAAAGAAAAGTAAAGTGGATGTATCCATAAAAAAGATTTAAAAAACCATCTGGCATCTCCAGTTCAGTTCTCTTTTATATTTTTTCTTTGCAGTTTTATTTTTTGGCCGGGGCTGGGTTTGAACCTGCTTCCTCCAGTATATAAGGCTGGCGCCCTACTCCTTTGAGCCACAGGTGCCACCTCCTCCCCCTTTTTTTTCTGAGGTAGAGTCTCACTATGTCACCCCGAGTAGAGTGCCAAGGCGTCACAGTTCACAGCAACATCCAACTCTTGAGCTTAAGCGATTCTCTTGCCTCAGTTTCCCAAGTAGCTGGGACTACAGGCACTTGCCACAACATCCGGCTATTTTTGTTGTTGTTGTTATTGTTGTTGCAGTTGTTATTGTTGCTTTAGCTGGCCCTGGCTGGGTTCAAACCCACCAGCCTCAGTGTACGTGGCTGACGCCGTAACCACTGTGCTATACGCCCAGTTCAGCTCTTTTGGTGAAGTTCTTTTCTCCAGAAGCTAATCACTAAAGACCAATTGAGGCAACTTCTTCAAAAGTGAAGACAGTAAGGCAGGACTTCAAAGACTATGAGAAACCAAGGAAACCAAAGCAACAAATTAAATTTCCTGCAACCAACACTGAAGAAATAGAAATCCATGAATTGCCTGATAAAGAGCTCATACTTGTTTTTAGGAAGCTCAGCAAGCTACACAAAGACACAGATAACTCAGTACAATCAGGAAAACAACACATGAACAAATATGATCAACAGAGAGATAGAACTCTCATATACACAACAAACCAACTAAAACTGGAGCTGAAGAATACAATAAATGAAATAAAAAATGCAACAGACAACTTCAAGATCAGACTTGATCAAGCAAAATAAAGTATTTGCAAACTTGAGGACAGGTCATTTGAATTTCAGGCAGAGAAGAAAAAAAATTTTTAAAAATGAAGAAAGGCTATAGTATTTATGGGACACAATGAACCAAACTAATATACATATAACTGAAGTCCAATAAAATGAAGATGAAAAGAAGGAGTACACACTTTATGTAAAGAAATAATGGTAGCAACACAAGATGGCAGCCACTCCATAGTTTGGAGTAAAAATCTCTTGCAATATCTGACTGTTGGAAGAACTTTAAGAAGGCCAGAAAGGAATAGTAGATTGCATAGTCAGCTGGGGTCTAGAAGATGACAAAGACAGGACACTTACAAGATGGACAGGGATGATAATTGGGCCTATAAGAACAATTTATTAAAATCGAATACACAGACTTAAAATAGAATGTGGACCTAAATACCCAGAAGCACCCACCTTTGTGAGATTTGTAACAAAAATTAATATGAATGGAGTTAGTAGTTCTAATAGGGTGGTGGACCCAATACACCTATCAGTGCTAGCAAAATGGAAGAATTCCCATAGCATCAAAGTTGTCCTGCAAGAGCTTTGGTGCCTAATGATGCCTAAAGAAAATATGAAACTCCCTCAGCTGCCTGAAGGACAGCAATTAATCAAAAGGAAAACCATAGGCCCTGCTTTTCCCCTCATTTGATTCAAGCAGTCTTCATTTTCCACAGGAGTACATTTTGTAGATACATCTGTAGACTTCAAGGTACTGAAAAGGAAGCTCCCATTCAAAGGCAATTTATCTTAAGACACTGTAAATAATGGTAATTTTTTGTTCATTTGAAATATATAAGATGTGCTATAGTAAAAAAAAGGGGGGGGGGAGAAAAGGAAAACAAAGAAAAAAAAGAATGGCTGAAAACTACCCAAATCTTGAGAGAGATATGTGTACTCAAACTCACGAAACTCAACAGTCCCCAAGTCAGATCAACTCAAAGAAGATTGCACCAACACATGTGATAATCAAATTGTCAAAAATCAAAGCTAAAGTAAGATTTTGAAAGCAGCAAGAGAAAAATGACTCATCAGTGACAAAGGTACACCACTAATATCAGCAGGCTTCTCACCAGACGTGTTAAAGGCCGGGAGAAAGAGATGATATATTCAAGTGCTGAAAAAAATGTCAACCAAGAATACTATAATGAGGAAAAAGTACTTTTCAAAAATGAAGAAGAGATAAAATCTTCCCCAAATAAGAATTAAATGAGTTCATCACCAGTAGACCTGCCTTATAAGAAATGCTAAAGGGAGTTCTTCAAACTGAAAACAAATGTACTCTAATTAGCAACCATGAAAACATAGGAAGGGAAAAAGTACCTGGTAAAGGTAAGAATGTTGTCAAAGTAAGAATACCTTATACGGTAATTACAGTATACAAATAACTACTAACTTTGGTATAAAGGTTAAAGGACAAAACTATTAAAATGACTATAGCTACAATAATCTGTTAATAAATATACAATAGAAAAATATGCAGACTGTTATATCAATAACAAACTGTCAGAGAGAATAAAAGTGTAGCATTATAGGTGATTGAATTTAAAGTATCAGTAGAAAATAAGTAAGATGTTTCATGTACGTCTTAAGAAAAGCACACGTGGCTCGGCGCCTATAGCTCAACTGGCTAAGGCACCAGCCACGTACACCTAAGGTGGCGGGTTCAAATCCCCAGCCCGGACCCGCCAAACAACAATGACGGCTGCAACCAAAAAATAGCCGGGCATTGTGGCGGGCGCCTGTGGTCCCAGCTACTTGGGAGGCGGAGGCAGGAGACTCGCTTGAGCCCAGGAGTTGGAGGTTGCTGTGAGCTGTAATGCCACGGAACTCTACCCAGGGGGACAGCTTGAGGCTCTGTCTCAAAAAAAAAGAAAAAGAAAAGCACACGTATAAACCTCTAATATATACACACAAAATGGAAAGCATACCAGTTAAAAAAGAAAAAGAAAAAAGAAAAGTCCAGACCAAAAATATCAAATCACAAAGACAGACATCAAAGAGAAAGAAAGGACAACAAGAAATACAACAGTCAAAAAATAATTAACAAAATGGTAGTTAAGTCTTATCTGTCAATAATTACTTTAAATGCAAAGGGAACTAAACTCTCCAAATAAAAAGAAACAGAATGTGTGAATGAATTAAATTAAAAAAAAAAAAAAGACCTAGGCTGGCAGGGTGGCTCACACCTGTAATCCTAGCATTCTGGGAGGAGGTGGGTGGATTGCTTGAGCCCAGGAGTTCCAGACCAGCCTAAACAGAAATGAGACCCTGTCTCTAAAAATATCCAGGTGCATTATGGCAGGTGCCTGTAGTCCCAGTTACTCAGTAGGCTGAGGCAAGAGGACTACTTAAGCCTAAGCATTGCTGTGACGTATGATGCCACTGCATTCTACCAAGGGTGACAAAGTAAGACTGTCTCAGGAAAAAAAAACCCAAATATATGTTGGCTACCTCAGACTTACTTTACCTTTAAATACTGGCTGAAAGAGGGGATGAAAGAAGATATTCCATGCAAATGAAAACTCAAAGAGAGCAGGAATAGCTCTATTTAAATCAGACAAAATAGACATTAAGTCAAAAACTGTAACCATAGACAAAGAGGTTCATTATGTAATTCATCGCGAGGACATATGTACTGTAAATACATATGAATAATATGTAATAATAATTACGCATCTAAATATTTATATGTATTAACAGATTTGAAGGAAGAACTAGAAAGCAATACTGTAATACTATGTGATTTCAATGACTACATTTAATGATGAATAGATTTTCAGACAAAAGGTCAACAGGGAAATAATGTCTTAAATTACACTTTAGACCAACAGAACATTCCATCCAATCAAACTAGAATACACATTCTTCTGAAGCACATATAGAACATTCTCTGGGATATATCTGCGATATATCTTATGTTGGCCCATAAAGCAAATTTTAACAAATTCCCAAAGACTAAAACCATATTAAATATCTTCCAAATCACAATGATTTCTTGAGTGTTTTTATCATGAAAGGGTATTGACCTTTGTGAAAGGTTTTTCCTGCATCACTTGAGATGATCATGTCATTTTTTCCCCTTTACTTACTTAAGGTAGTGATCAACTTTTTTCAGTTGTTTTTGTTTTTTTGGCCGGGGCCAGGTTTGAACCCACCACTTCCGGTATATGTGCCTGGTGCCCTACTCCTTTGAGCCACAGGTGCTGCCCACATTGATCAATTTTTTAATGTCTAACTATCCTGACATTACAGGATGAAAGGATGAAATCACACTTGGTTATGGTGTATAGTCTTAGTAAGTTGCTGAATTTGATTTGCTAGTATTTTGCTGGGTACTTTTGCATTTGTGTTCATAAAGAACGTGAAGGATAGTGGTATGTAGTTTCCTTTTCTTACAGTGTCTTTGACTGGATTTGGTATCAGGGTGACACTGGCATCATAGAAAGGGTTAGGAAGTGTTTCCTCTTCTTCAGTATAGGCATGCTTCACTTAACAGTGAGAACTGTTCTGTTCAGTGTGTTCCGAGAAATGTATTGTTAGGTGATTCTGTCACTGCACAAACATCATGGAATATACTTACACAACCCAAGACAGTATGTCCTACTACAAACCTAGCTTATAAACTTGTATAGCATGTTAATATACTTAATATTAGAGGCAACTGAACACAATGGTAAGTATTTGTGTATCTAAACATAACAAAATTGTAGAAAAGGCAACATTTTGTGCTACAATATTATAACAGCTATGACATTACTAGGTGACATGAAATTTTCAGCTCCATTATAATATCAAGACACCACCATTATATGTGTGGTCTGTCACTGACTGAAAGGTCATTGTGTAGTATATGACTATATTTTGAAAATGTGTGAGAAAAACTGATATTAGTTCTTCTTTACATGTTTGTTAGACTTCACCAGTAAATCCTCTAGATAAAGGACTTTTCTTCGTCAAGAGGTTCTAGACTACTGATTCAATTCTCCTAACTAGTTATGGGTCTTTTCAGATTTTCTACTTCTTTGTGATTCAGTCTTGGTAGGTTTTTGTTTCTAGGAATTTGTATTCCATCTAGGTTGCCCAATTTGTTGGTGTAGAATTGCTCATAGTATCCTCTTACAATTCTTTTATTTTTGCAAGATCAACAGTCATGTCCCCCAGTTTCATTTCTAATTTTAATAATTTGAATCTTATCTCTTCTTTCATTTATCTAGCTACAACCTTGTCAGTTGTCCCTCTCTTTGACCCCATACCAGCATCTGCAGCTTTGTAACTTTGTAATATGGGCTATTCTTACAGGGATTAGGAGATATCTCAAAGTGGTTTTGATTTGCATTTCTCTGGTGATTAGGGATAATGAACAATTTTTCATGTGTTGTTAGCCATTCATGTGTCCTCTAGGGAAAAAAGTTCTGTTCATGTCTCTTGCCCAGTGCTAAATGGGGTTGTTTGCTCTTGTTGATTTGTTAGAGTTCTTTGTAGATTCTGGTTATTAGCCCACTGTCAGATTTGTAACATGCAAGTCCCTTCTCTTATTCTGTAGGTTATCTCTTTGCTTTGTTGATTGTGTCCTCAGCTGTGCAGAAGCTTTTTAACTTGATCAGGTCCTGTTTATTTTTGTTGTTGTTGCAAATGCCAGTCTTGCTATGGTATCCTGGCTAGAGCTCTTGGGCTCAAGTGATAAATAATCCTCCCACTCTCTTGAGTAGCTGGGACTTCAGGGGCATACCACCATGCTTGGCTACTTTTTTATTTTGTTGTTGTTTTCTGTTTGTTTTTTAAACTTTGTTCCTGTAGAGACAAGATCTTGTTATGTTGTCCAGGCTGGTCTCTAACTCCTATCCTCAAACAATCCTCCCATCTCAGCCTCCCAAAGTGCTGTGATTACTGGCATGATCCACCACACCTGCCCAAATGACCTGGGAGAACTGGGCTTCTATAGTCAAAAGGTAAACTGCAATCCATGCCCTGTAACATCACCAGATTAAAAAAAAATTGAAAATGGGTCACAGACCTCAACAGAAAATCGAAAAATACAAACATTTTAGAAGATAGCCTAAAAAAAAATATTACTGACTCTGAGTTAGGCAATGATTTCTTAGATATAACAACAAAACCATAATTTATAAAATAAAAATTTCATAAAATAAACATTATTAAAATTTAAAACTTCTACTCTTCAAGAAATCATTGTTATGAGAATGAAAAGATAAGCCACAGCCTGGAAAAAAATGCAAAGCACATATCTGATAAGAACCTATATCCATAATATATAAAGGCCATCAAAACTCAGAAAGAGGAAAAGAAACAATCCACTTAGAAAACTGATGTGTGTGGGGACGGGGGATGGGGAGATGATGGTCGACGGGTACAAAGCCTCAATTAGATAAAATTTTTGTCCTTGAGATACATTACATATCATGGTGACTACAGTAAGTAATAATGTATTATAACATTCTAAAATCTTTATGAGGGAAAATTTCAGAAGTTTAACAAAAATATAAGTATTGAGAGGATGGAAATGTTAATTAGCTTGACTTAATTATTCTATACTATATTGATAACTCACAACATCATTTTGTATGCCATAAACATATATAGCTATAATTTGTTTATAATTAAAAAATAAAAGTTAAAAAATAAAGTAGAAAAAACAATTGACAAAAAAATTACAAATGATTGAAATAGACACTTCACCAAAGAAGATATCCAGATGGTAAATAATGATGAGAAAACATGCTTTACTACCTATATTTAGTGGTGGTGAGGATGTGATGGAATTACAGTTCACATACACTGATGGTGAAAACAGAAAATGATATAACTACTTTGGGGAAAAGGTTTAGCTATTTCTTTAGCGACCATCTTATCTAGCAATTCTACTACTGAATTTTTACCTCAGAGAAAAAAAACCATATATCTAAACAAAGAGTACTTAAATGATCATAGCAGCTTTATTTGCAATAGCCCCAAACTGGAAACAAATCAAATATACAAGAATGGGGCAAATAAACTATAATAAAAGAATAGACTATCAATATACAATACAACATGAATAAACCTCAAAATAACTATGCTGGGTGAAATGATACAGATGAACGAGAATACACAGCACATGATTCCAATTATATAAAACTCTAAAAATGCAATATAATGCATAGTGACAGAAAGCGTATCAATGACTACCTGGCAGAGGGAGGTGTATGGGGAAGGGCAGGATGGAGATTACTGAAGGACAATAGGAAATTTTTAGAGTTGATGAATATGTTCATTTTCATCACTGAAGTGGTTTCACAGGCATCAAAACTTTTGAAACACCTGTAGTTTTTAATATGTGTAGTTTGTTACATGTAAATTACACCTCCTTAAAATTTTGAAATTTAAAAGAATTTTAAATATGAAAAAAACCTTTGTTGCATGAGTTGGGTGACAAATACACACAAAACAATCACATTTAATTTAAAAGTTGAGGGCGGTGCCTGTGGCTCAGTGAATAGGGTGCTGGCCCCATATACTGAGGGTGATGGGTTCAAACCTGGCCCCAGCCAAACTGCAACAAAAAAATAGCCAGGCATTGTGGCGAGTGCCTATAGTCCCAGCTACTCAAAAGACTGAGGCAAGAGAATCACCTAAGCCCAGGATTTGGAGGTTGCTGTGAGCTGTGATGGTACAGCACTCTACCGCAGGTAATAAAGTGAGACTCTGTCTCTAAAAAAACAAAAACAAAATTGATGAAATAGGATTTCATTAAAATTTAAATTCAGTTCTTTGAAATAGTGATAAAATAATGAAAAGATAAGTCATAGACTGAAAGAAAAATATTTATTAATCATATAGCTGAAGAACATATATCCAAAAGATTTTTTTAATCTTAATAAGAAAATAAAAAGTAATTCAATTTGTAAAATAGGTCAAAGATTTGAATACTTCACCAAATAAGATCTATAGAAGAAAAATGAGCTTATGAAAAAGTGCTCCATATTATAATTCATCAGAGAAATGAAAAGTGAATCTGTAATGAGAGATGCCACTACATACTAGTCCAATGAATAAAATTTTAAAAATTGACCCTACCTAGATGTGACCAGGATGTGGTGTCAATCGAACTCACATACACTACTTACAAGAAATGTGAAATGTATAATATATTTGAAAAACACTTTGGCAGTTTCTTTTAAAAATTAAATATAGACATATACGTATGTACATAGTTATACATGCTCAATTGTTCAACTTCTAGGAATTTACTCAAAAGAAATGAAATCATGTCTCTATAAAAACCTGACACAAATGCTCATAGCAACTTTATTTATAAGAACCAAAAAACTTCCAGGTGTGGTGGCTCACGCTTGTAATCCCAGCCAGAGAAAAAGCAAAACCCTGTCTTTACAAAAAAACAGAAAAGATTAGTGGGATGGTGAAGTGCATCTATAGCCCCAGCTACTGAGGAGGTCAAGGCAGGCAGATCACTTGGGGGCCCAGTAGTTTGAGCTTATAATGATGCCACTAAACCCTACCCAGGGTGAAAGAGCAAGACACTGTCTCAAAAACAAGTTATCAATTTTTGTGATAAGAACACCATCAATTCTCATGTCTAAGTCTCCATATACAACCATCAAATGGTACTAACCTACATAGGTGGTCATAAATTCAAAACAAAAATAGAAGAAATAGGATGTGGAATTGAGAAAGAATAGTACTGAACTATACATTTAATGACTGGCCCAAAGAGAAGAAGGATAAATCAGACAGCTTAAAATCAGTACCCTAAACATTGTCTTCTATGTAGACACCAAATCTATGTTAGTGAGGTGAGTAAATAAACCAATGAAACATTAGTTCACAGTCCCCTTTGTTAACTATCAAGTAGTGTGTATAGACCCAGGGCAGTTTAGAACAAAGTAAAGCACACCGACTTTTTAAGAGGGGCTGGACATAACCAATAGAGCAAATCAGATTTTCTATAGTAACACCAGCATACACACAACCAAATGAGTTGACATTCGTATCTTAACCATCATTTGCCAAGAACAAAATTCAGCTAGTCATTTCTAAAGGAGGAGGAAAGGACAGGCGGAGGAGTAAAAAGAGGAAAGAAGTAGGAACCCTTGAAGGCTGGGCCCTTCCAAAACTCTCACAATATCTACATTTGGTGATGCACTGGAAAATTAGCAGAAAAAGAATTCCTGCCATATTGTTTAGAAACCGCTAAATTATATATACACGAAAAATGTATTTTTTCTATTCCACGGGAAGTTCAAAGTTAAAAAAATATATAGAAAAGTAAATAGCTATGAGTATCTACGAGTAAACTCTTATAATGTTGTTATATGTAAAATACATCACATGTTAAAGGACCAAAAAACAATCCTCGAGAAAGATCAAACATCTTCTTTAATGAAGGAGGTTTACCAAGCAACACCCATTTGTTCCAGTATATCAAGTTTAATTCACATGACTAGCAGCCTTTGGCAGTCTCAATGCATAAGACAAATAATTCATAAAATTTTGACAATATTATTTTTAGTTCACATGCTTCTTGGATTGAGCCCATAAGTGCTTCTACTTTATGCTACTCCAGGGACTCCATTCAGACACAAATAAATTTGTTAGCTATTGTGAGGCCAAGAGAGGCCCTCAGTGCATACAACATTGTATTCTGAGAATCCAAACTTATAAATCTCATTTGGGTAGACACTTAGAATGGAACAATTAAAAAAATTATTTTTGCTATTTCTAAATGGAGTCAACAAAATGTGAAAATATAATTCAGACTATAAAACACTATGTACGAGCAATGTTTCTAATAGTGGTTGTGGTTACAAATAATCATTACCTGGTAAGTTTAACAATTTAATTGATATTTCATAAAACAGTGTTTGAGAATTGTCACCTGAAACATCTTCTTAAATGTAAATAGTGTTTTCACGTACTTTGATTAAACTATGAAGCACAAAATATTTTTATTTTTCATAAGGGAGAAATATATCTAAAATTAGAACTTAACACAAACATCTGAATCAATTGTTTCCCCAACTACTTCCAAACAAAATATTTCAAATTCCACACAAGATTCTGCAAACACATGAGTACAAGCTCTAATCTTGACACCAAATTTGGATCATCTCCATGGAGGAAATCCATGAACCAGATGTGAATTTATTCCTCCAGATGTATTTTATATGTATGAGGAAAAATAAAACATTTCTTCACTGTCCTTATTTAAGGCCACTTAAAAATTCACTAGATAGAAATAGCAAAAAGGAAATCCTACAATTCTTGAGTCTTCCGCTGTTGTAAAGGAGTCAATAATTAAATTATTACTAATCAAACTACATATACTGTTGGCACATTATCAATTAACATTAAAGCTGAATTTAACTTTTATAAACTACCGTTTTTCTCAGTATTCAGCAGCCAGACCAGTAACAATAAAATTGTTTTAAGCAGTTTTTGTCCTCACATTACATGGAAATTAAAAGAAAAATATACTTTCAGTTTTTTTTTGTTTTGTTTTGTTTTTTTTGAGAGAGTCTCACTATGTCACCCTCGGTAGAGTGCCGTAGCACCACAGCTCACAGCAACCTCAAACTCCTGGGCTTAAGTGATTCTCTTGCCTCAGCCTCCCAAGTAGCTGGGACTACAGGTGCCTACCACAATGCCTGGATATTTTTTTGATGTTGTAATTGTAACTGTTGTTTAGCAGGCCTGGGCCAGGTTCGAACCCACCAGCCCCAGGTTCGAACCCACCAGCATATGTAGATGGCGCACTAACCACTGAGAACGGGCGGCCTAGCCACACCTTCAGTTTTAACTAAAAAGTCATGACTGCAAGATGTAAGATAAATTTTCTAGTCACAAAGAAACATGGATTTACAAAGGTAAATTAATAATCACAGAAAAATTTAATGAAATTGGCAATACATCTGAATCTAACTGCCTGGTCTCAAAATTTTAAATTACTTTATAATACATACCAATGACACAAGTTCAAAAGCTAGAAATTTAATATCACAAAACCAACCTCCATCCTATTAAGAGCTCATCTATATAAAAACAGACAAAAATGGTCCTTTTGTCACATACACGTCCTTTGCCCTCTACCAGAGATCTTTCAAATGTTTAATACTCTTTATAAATATACGATTTTAAAAAGTCATGTCAGGATAATAGGTGATCTTAATGAGACATTCAATTTCATTTAGGAAAAGAATGGGCTCACAATTTCCTAAGTAAACAAGAGTAACTTACTATGTATTTTATTATGAAAATTGTTTAATATACTAAGACATAGCTATTTGTCGTGCACAACACAAATTATGGTGTATAAATATATATACACATAACCACATTAAACTGACTTAAATTTTGTACACTGTATTGTTTTCAAGAATTCAATAAGATATTAGAATTATTATATCCTGGCATTAAAGTGGATATTTTAAATACAGCTATCCATTTTAATTTTAATAAAAATATGATTTTGAACTGATTTCATAGAAACATTTTATGCTTATTCCCAAAATTTAAATTCTAAATTAAAAGAGGAAACTTCTCCTGTTAGAAAATATTTTATAAGTACAGTAGAACCTCTGTAAGTTGACCACCTAAGGGACTGTAACAATGTGGTCAACATAAAGAACCAGGCCTACTGCCCTGATAACATACATGTGGTATATATTTGGTCTATGAAAATTAGGCCAACTTAAGAAGGTGGTCAATGTAGGGAAAGAATCAACTTTGGAAGTTCGACTATAATTTTCAATTCTATATGCATCAGAAATAAATGTGAAGTAGTAAACAGGGATATATGTTTTAGGCTTTGGTAATACCATACCATCACTCAAATCACAAAAGCAGTATTCTTTTCCAATACTATAAAGACCCAGAAATGAATCATTTTCATAAACACATACTTCTTTTTTTTTTTTTTAAGACAGAGTCTGGCTCTGTTACCCTGGCTGGAGTACAGTGGCATCATCATTACTCACTACAACCTCACAAGCAATCAATCCTCTTCCCTCAGCCTCTTGAGTAGCTTGGGACTACAGATGTGCCACCCAGTGGGTGGCTAATTTTTCTATTTTTTGTAAAGAAGGGGTCTTGCTCTTGCTCAGATTAGTGTTGAACTCCTGACTTCAAGCAATCGGCCTTGGCGTCCCAGAGTGCTAGGATTATAGGCCTGAGCCTACTGCCTGGCCTATACATACCGATTCTATGTACCCATCTGGCGTTGTGTCAATAATTCTTGACCTTTACTAAGAATTCCTCTGGAAATAAGTAAATGTAGTTGGATTTATTCTAAAACAAATAAATTAAGAACAAAAATTTAACTTACATGCTCTGTTACAGATGTTTTGTTTCACTATTTAAAAATCATACCAAAGGTAAAATATATTTAAGAGGAAACCAATTATACATTTTATTTAAACTTCAAATTTGAATGTTATAAAAGTTCCTCTGAAGAAGGCTCTAATTTCAAGAACCAAAGTATGAGACTTGCCATCAAATAAAATGTCACGTTCCACATTTGATAAGATTTAACCCCTGATTTTTAAGACACATCTGGCCTTTTCTTTATTTAAACTCATGAAAGGAAAGCAAAAAAAAAAAACCTGACAATAAATCCGGCATTTACCATCGGATAAGGATAACTACAACCTTTAACGAGTCAATTAACAGACCAGTCAATTAGCAGACACATATTTAGAACAAATAAAATTTTTAGGGCTCAAGAAACGGAGCACACAAGCAAAAAGAGTAAACAGGGAAGACCAGGGAAAGCAAAATCCTAAAAATCTGACACAGTTCTTGAAATAATAAGGTAAATTAAAGAAAAGAATATAAGAATGTTCCTTATTAAAATAAAAACCTACTAAGTATGCAGAAAACAGGAAGAAGACTAAATAGGGAAAAAGTACATTAAATCTTATCATAAGAAGAATTTTTATCTTTTCCTCTTCCAAATTAATTCTTAAATGTAACAAAGCACTGCTGTATTTGATAGAGATCATTCTCTAATAACACACATGTTTAAAAATGGTACTTTTCTTAAATCTTATGTAAGATTTTTATTTAGACCTCATAAAATAAATATTTGTGGAAAATAAATAATAAAATATGAAAATATAAACAAACTTGTTTCATCTGATATTTCTCTAACAGAGATTATGACAGTTCAAATAATAAAGAATACAATCATGAAAAAATTCTAAATGTTTTAAAACATTAAAATATTACTATATTTATTTTTCAGTCAAATATTTAATGAGAGCTTAACACAAACCAGGTACTTCACTAAATGCTAAAGATGCAGTGGGCAAATAAGCGAAACGGCATCCTTGTTCTCATGAAAGTTACTTCAGTTTTTTTTAAGACAGGGTCTCCCGGCTTGGCGCCTGTGGCTCAAGCGGCTAAGGCACCAGCCACATACACCTAAGGTGGCAGGTTCGAATCCCCAGCCTGGACCCGCCAAACAACAATGATGGCTGCAACCAAAAAATGGCCCGGCATTGTGGCGGGTGCCTGTGGTCCCAGCTACTTGGGAGGCTGAGGCAGAAGACTCGCTTGAGCCCAGGAGTTGGAGGGTGCTGTGAGCGTGATGCCACGGCACTCTACCCAGGGGGATAGCTTGAGGCTCCATCTCAAAAAAAAAAAAAAAAAAGACAGGGTCTCCCTCCCTCTGTGTGGGTCGGAGTGCAGTGGTATCATCACAGCTCACTGTAACCTCAAACTTAAACTCCTGGACTGAAGCCATCTTCCTGTCTCAGCCTCTCCAATAGCTGAGAGTACAGGAGAACACTGCCACGCCCCGCAATTTTTTTTAAAAAATTTTGTAAAGAAGATGTCTTGCTATATCACCCAGACTGGCCTCAAGCAATCTTCCCACCTCAGCCTCCCAAAGTGCTGGGATTATATCCATGAGCCACCACATCTGCTTGAAGGGTACATTTTAATAGGGCAATGAGATATAAATTAGGCAGACAATTGATAAGTGCTACTAAACAATTTCTTGGTAAGACAGAGGTGAGTTGCTAATAGAAGTTTTCGTAAAGTTCACAAGTGAAATGTCTGGGTCAGGTGGCTCTCTTACACACAGGTTTTGGGTTTTTTTTTTAAGAGTCCATTTCTTTAATGGTTAGAGTTATTTTCAGATTTCCTATATCCTACATTTCTCTGGAAAAATAGGTACTAAACTTTATCCAGAATTTTCATATTTTTAAAATAAACTTGTTCAAAGTTGCTACTCAGCATGTGTCCTCTGCATGCCTAACACTGTTCATGTGTACATCTCCAATTTCTTGATCAATGTGGTAAGGATGATTGCCCAATTTCCCTACTGGCTCCATCATTTATTAATTGTGTTGTCTTAGATAAGTTGTTTAACTTCTCTGGGCCTCAGTTTCCTCAATTTTAAAATAGGAAGAAAAACAGTACTTCCCTCCAAGGATCACTGTAGGAGTTAACTGAGATAATATGGGCAAAGGACATGCTTGGCACGCATTAAGGGTTCAATAATGTTACCTATTATTTTTAAATATGGACTTATTTTTATGCATCTTGTTTGGAACTCATCATGTATCTCCAATCTGAGATCTCATGGTTTTCTTTCATTTTGGAGAATTTATGGCCATTATATTCCTTTCAGATATTCTCCTACTCTTTCTTTCTATGCTCTGGTTCTAAACCCCCTATTAGACATAAGCTGAACCCTCTTGCTCTGTCTTCCCTGGTCTTAACTTCTCTTTTTTCCCTCTCTTTCTTTGTATCTCTGTGCTGTTTTCTGTTGACATCTTCAAATCCCTCTTCAAATTAACTAATTCTCTGTTCAAATGATTAGACATGTAATGGTAGACAGAACTCAAAAGTTCATTAAATGATTAACATTTCAATTATTTTATGCTTTCAAATTAAGTGTTGTCTGGCCTCTTTCAAATCTTCCTGTTCCTTTCATATTGCACAGCTTTTCCATCATGGTTCCTATTCCTCCTTTTATCTATAATCATGTTAGACAGTTTTTTTAATAGTCTAAGGTTTTTCCATTATCTCTAGTTCTTATTATGTTTATTCTCTTGCCTGTTGTGTCTGCTCATTCTCCTGTATGACAGTTCGTTTTCTCCTGTGGTTTATCTTGTCTATAACCGTCAGCAGAGGTTGTTTTATTCTGCGGGAACCTGTATCCGAGCTACGGAAACACACACCTCTAGGCCTATTTCAACTGTGCATTTGCTACTATCAGGCTCCAAGGGATTTCACTGGTACTAGTCCAGGAAGATGAAAAGTGGTTCATCTACACACTCAAATCTAAAATAACTATTTACATATACATAGTTTTTTTGGTTTATTTTACACTATTTCTGATTATGACATGAATGCTCTCATCATTGTTAAAGAAATTCCTGGCTTCAGTCAGCAATTTAACATTTTTATAGATTTTTTTCCCTCTTAACAACATATTCAAATCATACCAGATTATGTATAGTACTATCTCTATAACTGGCAGTTCTAATCTTTTTCCATAAATAATTTTTAATAGAGGACTACAATATATTAATGTATATTTTTTGAAGTAACAGTGATAATGATTGATATTAAATACACTTGGGTAGTATGTTAAGAGCTTCTACAATCCTTTAAGTAAATTTAAAACACAGTTTCTTTCACTTGTTTCTCACAACTATCCTGGGAAGAAAGACAGGGTATAGTTTACTATTCCCATTTTAGACAACGATTGAAGATCCACCTCTATTGCCTCACCTGTAAACACAGAAATACACCATATTTCCACTTAGTATTAGGAAGGAGTACAAATACTTGATTTTCTTTTATTGGTAATCATTCTTTTTTGTTTCCTGCTAATTCTGGATACTAAATCCTATAACTCTTCCCACCTATTTTACTGCTTCAATTATTATTAGCATGTTATACAAATTGGGACTCCTAATTTGTTTCTATAATCAGGATGTAATTAATTAATATCAAGAGAAATCTTCTGGTGATCATGGAGAAAAGTAAGTTACAACACAAATACAAATATAAATTGGGCACATAAAATATCTCTTCATCCAAATATTACTTTAGTGGAGGCATCTGCATTTGTAGTGTCACTAATTGAATTTTAATTCATTTAATCACTCGTTGTCTAATTTTAAAAAAAAAACATTTTTTAAAAAGTTTTTTTTTTTTTTATTTTTTGAGACAAGCCTCAAGCTGTCCCCCTGGGTAGAGTGCCGTGGCATTACAGCTCACAGCAACCTCCAACTCCTGGGCTCAAGCGAGTCTTCTGCCTCAGCCTCCCAAGTAGCTGGGACCACAGGCGCCCGCCACAAAGCCCGGCTATTTTTTGGTTGCAGCCGTCATTGTTGTTTGGCGGGTCCGGGCTGGGGATTCGAACCTGCCACCTTAGGTGTACGTGGCTGGCGCCTTAGCCGGTTGAGCTATAGGTGCCGAGCCTAAAAAGATTATAATACTGCTCTGAACAGAAAGTTTGAACATATGTATGTACAAAGTTGATTGTTACATACCATATGAGGCTAATCTTAATTAAATATAGTGGAAAATGTGAAATCTTTAAGAACCAGTTACAGAATTACAATCAGAAAAACTCAAGGTATTATCACCTTGAATTACAATTATAATCAGAAAAACTCAAGGTATTATTAGGCTCCAGTGATCCTCTTGCCTCAGCCTCCCAAGTAATTGGGACTATAGGCGCCACCACAACATCTGGCTATTTTTAGAGATTGGGTGCCACTCTTGTTCAGGTTGGTCTCGAACTCCTGAGCTCAGGCAATTATCTGCCTCAGCCTCTCAGAGTGCTAGGATCACAGGCATGGGCCACCAGGGCTGGCCTTATTTCTTTGTTTTTAAACTAGTACTTTTTCCTAACTTAGATTGCAAAAACCTTGACAATATGGCAAACATTATCCATTTTTTATCTTTTCCATTAGAAGAAATTCTCTTAAAATGAAAATAGAGACTTTAAAGATAGGAAACTAAATCTCAGAGAAATAAGTGCCCTGATCAGAGAGTTAAACTGTTCAAGCTAGTCAAAAATCCAGTTTAGTAATCTTTTACATTCACAGTATTGACACATCCAGTAAGGCACTAAATAAAAAATATGTATCAAATCCCATGTCTTATTTTACTTTTCAGCTTAACATAAAACTAAAATCAGAAACAGGGCTCATTACACACTTGCACATTTACAGTATGTTAACCCACAGACATTCTTCTTTCCTGATTAGACTGGAAGTTTATGAACTTTAAAGTGAAGTTTCAATATAAATTAGGTGTGATTACTGGGTGTAGGGGAAAAGGGAAGAATTAGTTATGGACTTACTTAGAGATCCAAAAATACTTTTGAGTTTGGTAAAGCAGCCGTAAGAGTCTCTCTTGGGCACTATTTACACTTTTTCTTTTCCCTGATTATAGCCATGCAATATGATTCCATTTGGGATTTCAAGTAAAGTTGGAATGCTGTATTCCCTTAAGAATGAAGAGTGCTTAGCTGAAGAAAAAAAAAAAGGAATGTGATACTCTGGTCAAAAGTTCTCTTTCTGGAATTCATGATAAATGAAAAGAATTTTGGCAGTTTCTATAATACCATTCTGCATCTCACAAGCAACGTGCAATTCTTCATGTCACTACAACTTGGTTACTCACTGAAACATCTGATCTTACTACAAAACAAGTTAAAGAAACAAACAAAGCCTCCTTCAGTTCCTGCCTTGACTCATTATTAGAAATCACCTTTCCTTTCACCTCACTCACAGTCCCAGATAGTGAATGCCAAATGTTGGTCTCTCTGAAAGACAGGACATTAGACAATTTAAACACCAGCAAACTGAGTTCAGCTATCCTTAGTCATTGACAGATGACTCTATTCCTATTTGTACATTTTTAAAGTAATACTTATGTCCTTCCCGGAAGTTCTTTTTGCATTCCAGATTACGACAGGGACTTAAGTACAACAAAGAAAAAATGCAAAAAGTCAAGTGTCAGGCAGGATAAGAGTTATAAGCATGCACACATGTAGGTAAGTCTGGGTCAAATTCCCGTTCCCTAAGATATTAATCATTATAAAAAAATTATAAAGAAAGATTATCCAATTTAGCCTGAAGAAACTTAATTCTGCTTTTGTATAAATCTTAATCTCTGATCAGAGTATATGTTTCTAACATAGGCAAGGAGAAGGTATTCGTAAAGAATTTGTTTAAATCTGTAATATATAATATATGGTTGTACCATACATCCTATCTTTCTGATGTCTTGTGACAATCAGATATAAGAAATGTTACCACCAATTTTTCATCTCCCCTTTTAGAAAAGAGGCTAACGGCATTCACTTCCCCCCAAATCAGAGATGATATAAACTGACCTAGTTAAAATTTATTTCTAAAATTTCCCTAGAGGAGTTTCAGAAAACAAACGATCTTAAAGGAACACTAGAAAAACACAAACATTTATAAACAACTGTACACCCTCTACACCTAAGTTAACCAGGGTTCATTTAACACATGACTATTGTCTACTACTTTTGTTGATTATCTGCTGAGGCACCAAAGAGAACCCAAGAAAACAAAACAACACAAAACAAAAACCCAAAAAACAACCCAGCATCTTCCTCTGTTAAAGCCACATCTGCAGGAAAAAGGCTACTAAAAAAAGAATAGTCTGCTGTTCCAAGTTCATATCCTGCCAGTAGATATTTTGCAATGCTCAGGATTGAACAACGTTTTAAAAGAATAGTTTTATATGTTCATATATTTAAGGTAGAAATTCCAGGCTCTGAAAACTAAAATGGCAGTTGTATGTATTAATTTATTTTACTAAGTTTGCCACTATTGTCTTCAATTTGTACCATACTTTTTAAAACCTCATATAACAAGAATTGTCTCAGTACTTCCTGTACCTTGTCTTTCACAATAAATATATTTACTATTCATGATTCTCATGTGTAATATTCATATAAAGAACAAATTAGAAACAAATTTCACTTAGAAAAATTCAGGAAATAAGACTTTGGATATATGTACAGATAATAAACAACAAGTGCAATTCTAGTTGAAATGAACTTAATCTCTCAAAGCAAAAATTTAAGCTACACAAATGTTCACGTACTTGTACATATGCCACTGCAAAGTTAAAATAAGATTTAAAAATTCATTAGCAGGCTTGGCGCCTACAGCTCAGTGGTTAGGGTGCCAGCCCCATACACCAGAGCTGGCGGGTTCAAATCCAACCTGGGCCTGCCAAACAACAATGACAACTACAACCAAAAAATAGCCAGGTGTTGTGGTAAAGTGCCTGTATTCCCAGCTACTGGGGAGGCTGAGGCAGGAGAATTGCTTAAGCCCAGGAGTTTGAAGTTGCTGCGAGCTGTGACAGCACGCTACTCAGGGTGACATAGTGAGACTATGTCTCAAAACTAAAAAATAAATAAAATCATAACGAAGTGATTTTGCTGTTATCTTGCATACACTGGTAAAAATTGTTTTCATAAATTTCTTCAATTTTTTATTAAAAGGAATCTCTAAACTGATGGCTAAACTAATAAATAATTGCTTAGTAAATTAAAGTTTAACAGCATACATAGTATGAATCAAATAATATCTAATCTCTTGGAATAAAACTATTTATAGGATCATGTAAAATCATCTACTTAGTAACTTGTGGTACAATTTCCTTATGTTTTAATGTTTATTTCAATGTTTCTTAGTACTGATTAAGCTGAGGATTACCTGGAAGCTTTCCAAATTTTTTCAACGTCAGGACTTTATCTCAAATTGTTTAAATCAGAGTATCTTGGCAATTAGGCCTCAGAATTAACATTAATTTTTTTTTTTTTAAGAGACAGAGTCTCACACCCTTGGTAGGGTACCATGGCGTCACACTGCTCACAGCAAGTAACCTCCAGCTCTTGGGCTTAGGTGATTCTCTTGCCTCAGTCTGAGTAGCTGGGAGTACAGGCGCCCACCACAGTGCCCAGCTATTTCTTTGTTGCAGTTTGGCCGGGGCCGGGTTTGAACCTGCTACCCTTGGTATATGGGGTCGGTGCCCTACTCACTGAGCCACAGTTGCTGCCCCATTTAAAATTTTTTATTTGTGGCAAAAACACATAACATAAAATTTACTATCTTAAAAAAAATTTACTATCTTAACCATTTGTAAATGTACAGTCAGTTCAATAGTGTTAACTAGATTCACACAGTTGTGCAAAAAATCTCTAGAAGTTTTTCATCTAGCGAACTGTCCATTCAGCAACATCTCTCCATTTCTCTCTGCCCCCAACCCCTGGCAATCCCATTATGCCTTCTGTTTCTGTAAGTCTGACTACTTTCGATACCTCTTACAAATGGAATCATATGGTATTTGTCTTCATGACTTATTCCACTTAGCATAATGTTCTCAGGGCTTGTCTATACTGTAGCATGAGACGAGATTCTCTTCCGTTCTAAGGCTGACTGATACTCCATCCTATGTATATATCGTATTTTCTTTATCCATCCATCCACTGATGGATACTGGGTTGCCTCTACTTCTCGACTATTATGAATAATGCTGCAATGGACTTGGATATGCGAATATCTTTGAGATCCTGCTTTAAATCCTTTTGGAAATATAGCCAGAAGTGGGATTTTGGAATCATATAAGAAATACAGTTAAAAATCTTTTTAAAATTTTGAGGACCCTCCATATTTGTTCCCCACAGTGGAAGCACTATTTTACATTCCCATCAATAGGGCACAGAGTTCCATTTTATCCACATCCTTGCTAATGCTTATTATTTTCTGGGCTTTTTTTTTTTTTTATAGTAGTCATCCTAAAGGGTTTAGGGTAGTATCTCACCCTGGTTTTAATCTGCATTTCTCTAATGATAAGTAATGTTAGGCAATAATAACGTGCAGTCAGAAATATGGGATCAGGGATGACTGTGGTGATTCACACCTGTAATCCTAGCACTCTGGGAGGCTGAGGAGTGCTTGAGTTCAAGAGTTCAAGACCAGTGTGAGCAAGAGTGAGACCCTCTCTCTACTAAAAACAGAAAAATCAGCTAGGTAGTGTGGCTGGTGCCTGAGGCTGAGGCAGAAAGATTGGTTGAACCTAGAGTTCAAGGTTGCTGTGAGCTAGGCTGATGCCACGGCACTTTAGTTTGGGCAACAGAGTGAGACTCCATCTCAAAAAATAAAAAAGTAGAAGATCTGCACTCATAAAAGAAGATAAGCCATATAGGGAGGTAATAGCTGATAAAGACAATAATTACCTAAAGACAAACTTATAGGTAAGACTGGTTTATGTCTTCTATCTCAGATTCAGCTTGCTTCCTTCCCTGAAATCTTCCCTATCCTTTTTCTAAGGAGTATTCTTTCAATTCAATTTTGCTCTTAAGAAAAGTTTTAATATGACTTGGGGACAGGTTTTAATTTTGGGGGGGGGACATTTATGTATTAAGCCTTAACATTGCTTGATAAAGAAAGACTTGTTTTTCCCCTACATGTTAAGGTGGGGGGGGGGGGTTTAAGCTGTAGCTACAAGGCAGAGAGGTATGCAGGTCTGGTACTCCCACAGCCATTTTTAAAGAAGACTAATATTTGATCGTCTATTTTGCTTATGATTGACCAATTTAAGAAACAAAAACCACCAACACTGATATAAAGTATAGTTTCATACAATTCAAGCATTTACTTAGAGATCTATAGAATAAACTACTATAGTCCTCCTTTATGCACAGTTTCACTTTTTTTTTTTTTGAGATGGAGTCTCACTTTGTCGTCCTTGGTAGAGTGCCGTAGCATCACAGCTCACAGCAACCTCAAACTCTTGGGCTTAAGGGATTCTCTTGCCTCAGCCTCCTAAATAGCTGGGACCTCCACCACAATGCCCAGCATTTTTTAGAGACAAGGTCTTGCTCTGGCTCAGGCTGGTCTCAAACTCAAGAGCTCAGGTTTGTGCCTGGCCCACAGTTTCACTTTCTGTGGTTTCAGGTCTAAAAATATTAAATGGAAAATTCCAGAAATAAATAATTCATACATTTTAAATTACACACCATTCTGAGTAGCATGATGAAATCTCATACTGTACCATTCCATCCAGCCTGGGACACAAATCACTGTTTGTCCAGCAAATCCACAGTGAACATGCTACCTGCCCACCCGCCAGTCACTTAGTAACCATATTGGTTATCACAAAGCTTGTGTTCAAGTAAGCCTTATTTTACGTAATAATGGTTCAGGATGAAAAAGCAGTGTTTCTAGCAATTTAGATACACCAAACAAAAGCCAGAAAGCATTACCTTTAAGTGAAAAGGTGAAAGTTCTCAACTTAATAAAGAAGGAAAAAAGTCTTACGCCAACGTTGCTATGATCTACATTAAGAATGAATCTTCTATCAGTAAAATTGAAGGAAAAAAAAAAATTCAGGCCAGTTTAGCCATTGTACCTCAAACTAAAGTCATGGCCTCAATGCACGATATGTGCTTAATTAAAACGGAAAAGGCAGGCCAAAGGCAGGTCAAAGGCAGGTCAAAGGCAGGCCCGGCAAGGTGGATCAGGCCTGTAATCCTAGCACTGTGGGAGACCGAGGTGGGTGGATTGCCTGAATTCACAAGTTCAAGACCAGCCTGAGCCAGAGCAAGACCTCCTCTTTAAAAATAGCTGGGAATTGTGGCAGGTGCTTGTAGTCCCAGCTACTCTGGAAGCAAGAGAATAGCTTGAGCCCAAGAGTTTGAGGTTGCTGTGAGCTGGGACATCACAGAACTCTACCAAGGGTGACAAAAAATAAAAATAAAAATAAATAAATGGAAAAGACATTAAATTTGTGGGTGGAAGACAAGAACAAAAATGTGTTGTGACTGATGGTAATTGGGTGGGTACCTGCCCACAGTCATCAGGCATCTACTGGGAATCTTGAAACATACGCCTCACAGATGAGTGGAGACCACTGTATATTTCTTACATATTTTAGAACGTGGAGACAGGACTTAGAACAGGCCCTGAAAACCTACTTAATATTTGAATCATAAGGATTTTCTAACATCTCACTTGTTCAGCACACTTAATTATATGGCACATAAGCAAGGTCCTAAAAATAGGCCAAATAAGCAAATTATAATGGAGTAAAATTAAATATCACAAATCTTTATTAAACGGATTTAATTTTCTTAATAGAGAATCCTTTGACTCTCACTGCATCAGTAGATACTATCATTTTACACACAATTTTAACAAATTCAACTTAGTGACTGTCCTATCTATAACAAATCCATTTACATTGGGAGTGAAGATGAAGACAAGTTCCAGCAACTATGATAGTTTAAGTCAACCCTTCATACCTACATACTTACCATATTACCAGCATGCATCATTTATTACTGCAGATTAGAAGAAATGGTACTCTATAGACTAGCCTTACTCATTATTCAGAGGTTAAATTATACTAGCAGGCATTCTTGGAAACATGCATACCTTGTACGGTATACAGTTACATACGCACAGCCACATCTCTATCTTGCTACATCTTTCTTTCGTTTCCTGCTAGCAGCTACTAACCCTTGACTCTTCCGTGAGTCGCCACATAAGCAGCTCTTACTTTGCCTTAGCCCTCCCTGCCCAGTTTCACTACTCCAACCATCTGACTCAACTTTTGAAAACTCTTCTGATTTTCCCTATGAAAAGCAAAGAATGAGTTAGAGTGTCACAAAATACTATGAATTGAATCCATGTATGCTCACCTTTGAAAGAGAATGGCAGGGAAGAAGAGTTTGAAAAAAAAGAAACAGGAATAAGGGAACCACAGGGCCTGATCCACAGATACTTATAATTTATTATGCGTAAAAATATTCATTCTTCCTCTAAAGTATTTATGATAGATACTTTAAGATATTATAGACTATAGGCTTGGTGCCCGTAGCACAGTGGTTATGGCGCCAGCCACATATACTGAGGGTGGCGGGTTCAAACCTGGCCCAGGCCAGCTAAACAATTGCAAAAACAAAAATAGCCAGGCGTTGTGGTGGGCGCCTGTAGTCCCAGCTACTTGGGAGGCTGAGGCAAGAGAATCACTTAAGCCCAAAGTTTGAGGTTGCTGTGAGCTGTGATGCCCTCTACTGAGGGCGAAATAGTGAGACTCTATCTCAAAAAAAAAAAAAAAAAAAAGACATTTTATACTATAATAACCTTTTCTGCTTTCTTCCTCTTTAGTATCAGCAGAAAAAACTGAAGGATTTCCTATTATCTGTGTAGTTTTATAAATCACTACAATAGGAAATCTCCCGAGAGAGTGTGACAATTAAATTTTTATATTTATATTTTTAAAATACAAAATTAAATTCATGTGTCCCTAGCTGGAAAAAGAGAGCGCCACCTTAAAACGCTGCCTGATGGCTACAGATGTCCACTGATCCCTGCTGTATTCAGAGTTCAATCACCCTCCTCAATGATATGTTTCCTAAACAAAGAAGTTCACACTAGTGTAACACTATTAACCAAGTTACAGACTCTATCCACATTTCCCCAGTTTTTCTACTAATGTCCCCTTTCTGTTCCAGGAAACTATATTGCATTTAGTGTCATGACTCCTGAGTCTACTCTGTTCTGTGACAGTTTCTCAATTCTTCATTTTTCTTTTATTTCCCCTAAACTTGACAATTTTGAAAAATACTAGTCAGAAATTTTATAGAATATCATCCCAAACTTTATTTTGTATGTTCCCACGCTTAGACAGGCATTCCAGGTTTGTGGGAAGGACACCACAGAGGCACAGAGACCTTCTCATCGCATCACAGCAGGCAGTACACTTAACTTCACCATTATCAGTTGGTTCAGGTTTTCTACCTCTTCTTGAGTTTCATTCTGATGATTTATATTCTGTCAAAAAAATAATTTGTCTCATCTAGATTTTAAAAACTGTGTATGTTAAAAACTGCATAAAAACTTTTACTCATTATTTTTCATATCCTCTAAATCTGTGATTATACTGCCTTTCTCAATCCTAATGCTGTGTATTATTTTCTTTCCGTTCTGCCTTAGGCTTCTTTGGAGTTTACCTGATTTCTCATCTTTTGTTTTGAGTTTTATTATCAATTACATTTTGGTTTTCTAGTTTACTGTCACCTTTTAGCTCCATTATTTATCAAAGAAGCTGTAGTTAGATCTTGATGGATGGCCAAGGTGTCAACAAATCAAGACGTAAAAGGGAAGGTAAAACAAGGAGATGACTACAGCATCAGGCGACTGGAAAACCCGGGGCAGTAACCAGGCCTGGCTGCAGGAACGAGCAAGGAAGAACAGATGTAGGCAACACTGAACAGGGGAGAATAAAGTGTCACGCAATAAACAGGTCTCCTCAAAAAAATTAAACATAAAATTTCCATACAATCCAATAATTTCATTTCTGGGCAGACAGCCAAAAGAACTACTAATAGCAGGGACTCAAATAGGCATGCTCATAGCAGTACTATTCATAATGGCCAAAAGGTGGAAATAACCCAAATGTCCATCAGTGGATGAACAGATAAAATACAGTATGTATGTATGTATGTATGTATGTATATACACACACATACACAATGGGATATTATTTATCCTTTAAAAAGAATGAAATTCTGATAGTTTTATACTATGGATAAACCTTAAAGTCATTATACTACATTATGTGAAACAAGCAAGACAAAAAGACAAATATTGTATGATTTCACTTACATAAGGTACCTAAAATAGGCAAATTCATACAGATATAAAGAAGAACAGAGGTCACCAGTGGCTGGGGAAAGAGAGGAATAAGGAGTTACTGCTTAATGAGTATAGCGTTTTAATCTGTGATAATGGAAAAGTTCTGGAAATGAATGGAGCGATGGTTGCACAACAATGAGAACATACTGAGCACTCAATAAAGATTAGCTTTCAGTATTACTGTTAGAAGTGTTTGCTACTATTTAGCTTAAACAGTGTCCAGCAAATTTCTAAGAAGTTAAATGGCAAATGAAACTTTCAATTTGGCGAATCCACAGGAGGCTGGTGACTACTAGTTAGTCATTTTAAAAAATAATAAGATTAAGCCCATACATACCA
>NW_003852396.1:39354773-39372797 GCF_000181295.1 Otolemur garnettii
TTCAATTTGGCGAATCCACAGGAGGCTGGTGACTACTAGTTAGTCATTTTAAAAAATAATAAGATTAAGCCCATACATACCAGTTTACCAGTTCCTAAACTCGCTTCCTAATTAGACTACCTCCATGAAGTCAAGGATTATATGGATTGACCTACTACCACACATGTATAATAAATAGCATCCAGCAGAGAATTTGGGAGAAACATACTGCACATACATTTGGCATTCCAATAACAGCTGAATAAATTAGTTAATATTTCATAAAATCCTAAGAATTTACATGGATGTTTTTATCACTAACAACAACCCTTCTTCCCCTCAAAAAAATTGACTCTGCCTTCCTGAACAGTAAAAGCAGAAGTTGCAGTTTTACAAAGGTTACCAGAGAATATCAATTTGCCTCAGTCCTGGCCTATTTTACAACATGTTCTAATCCCAAGAACACACGCCAGACAAAGGAAAAGCATCTGCAGTGGTACATCACACGCTGGTTAAAGACTCTGATGACTCTGGCATCAGATGAAACTACAGAACCGAACTTCAAAGTCCTGAAGGAACTACTGTTGTTAAGACTGAACGTGAGAACCAATTTACTTTGGCAGTTTTATTAATTTATAAACTCAAATAGAAAAAAATGCTCAACAAAATAAAAGATGGTGAATTTAGAGTGTTGTAAACATTTTATCAGTTCAAAACAGGTAAGGGAAATAACTGTGTTTTCTTTCAAACTATATTTGCTGATCATTTTATATAAATAAATGTTGATTTTTCTGCTTGTTTTCTTACCTAGTTTAACTCAGCTATCAAAACAGGAATTCCTCTTCACCTGGACCAATACAGATGCCACCCAAACAAGCTGACAACAGGCTAAAGAGTCATGTTTCTCACGGAATACTTTTTCTTGCTCTATTGTTACCATTTTCTTGGTGATAAGAAGCCTTGAGAAAAAGAGTTTTGTGCTTATTTGCATTCAATTGCTCTTTCTTCAAAGAAATTAACAGCTGTTTATTAAACACATAGCCATAAATTATGATTAAGCATTGAGGAAACTAATAAATTAAATTATGAGTAAGTCAGGTACTCTCTTACATCAGCTCACAACCTAATTAGATCCTCCTTTAATGTTGTTGAAAGCAATTAACTGGAAATCATATGACTTCCAAAGGGATTATACCCAGACATAAGATCTATTTAGTTCCTAATTTTCTGGGAAATATAACAAAATGGTTTTTCTTAATATTCCATCACCATAAAGACCTTCCTCATGCTATACCTTTATAGTTTTGCCCAATCCTTTTCTCCATTAAAATCTTCTGCAAACATTAATGTGTTGATGACTATATAATTTTATTTATACAATGCTATATAAATGGAGTCCTACAACATGTGTTTTTTTTTTGAGATTGGCTTTCACTCACAAAATGCCCCTGAGATCCAACCAAAGTGTCAAATGTATCGATAATTCATTACTTTTTCTTGCTGAATGGTGTGCCATACTACAGATGTACCACAGTTAGTTTAATTACTCCTGCTGCTGCAGGACATTTTGGTTGTTTCCAGTTTGGGGCTATTGAGAATAAAATCTTGTACAGGTTTCTGTGTAAAGTAAATTTTAATTTCTCTGGGAGAAATGCCCGAGAGTACAAGTGCTGAGTCATGTGATTAAGTTTATAGTTAGTATTTTAAGTAATTGTTTTCCAGAGTAACTATATTATTTTACTTTCTTACCAGCTTTGTATGAGACTGCATTGACACATCCTTGCCAACAGCTGGTATTGTCATTATTTTTTTTATTGTAGATATTTACATTTGTAGATAGTAATAACTCATAAGGTCTTTTTTTTTTCTTTTCTTTTTTTATTGAATGGTAACTATGTACATTAATGCACTTCTGGGGTACAGTGTGGGGTTTTCACACACAATCCGAAACACTTCCATCAAACTGGTTAACATAGCCTTCATGTCATTTTCTTAGTTATCATTTTAAAACATTCACATTCTGCTCTTAGAAAGATTCACTTGTAAGATAAACCTTAGAAGTGATGCCTCCAATTCCCCTCAACTCATAAGGTCTTAATGTGCATTTCATTAATAGCTAATGCTAATGAACACCTTTTCATCTTGTTTATTATCTGCTATCCTTGTATCTTTTTTTGTAAAATATCTTTTTGTGTCTTTTGTCCATTTTCTAAATGGATGATATTGTCTATTATTTTAAGGTTTGGATTTGAGAGTACTTTATATATTCTGTAACAAGTCTTCTGTCAGATAGTGGTTTACCAGTATTTTATCTCAATCTTTTCATTCTTATCACAGATATTTAGCACAGAAAAAGTTCTTAATTTCAGTAAATTCTAATTTACCAGTTTTTCTTTGATGAATTGTTTTTCATGTCATGTCTAAGAACTCTTCACTGAGGTTTAGTTCCCAAAACTGTTCTATGTTTTTCTTCTACAAGTTTTATAGACTTATATTTTAAACTTCAATCTAGGATCCTTAATGAATTACTTTTGAGCAAACTGTGAGCTTTAGGTCAAGATTAATTTGTGCGCACATGCATTCTTTATCTACGGATACTACATTGCTCTAGCTCCACTCTTGAAAAGACTGTTCTCCTCCACTGAACTGCTTTTCTACCTCTATCAAAAGTCAGGTGGCTGTAACTGGATGAGGCTATTTCTGGGCTCACTATTCTATTCCATTGACCTAGAGGTTCTCTGTAACATAATAAGAAACACATACATATTTAGTCTCTGACCCAAGTTCTGATACAGAACTCTGAAAACTCTTGGGCTTAGAGAGTTTTTTTGTTCTAATACTTGGTTCCCAGTGCAGAACTCCTAAAATCCCTAAGTGATTAGGGTGACAGGAACACCTTACCCAGAGCTCCTAAATCCCATGGAAGTTCCTAGGTAACAGGCACATATTTTTTGTTCTGATGAGGAAACTCTTGCTGGGCTTCTGAGTAGCTTCAGAATGGGTGACTGGTCACCAGAAAGACTCAGTCATAATTATAATAGAAGCTGGGAACTTTTCAGTCCCACTCTGCATCCTTTGGGGAATGGCTGGAGATTGAGTTAATATGAAGCTTCCACAAAACCCTCTAGGCTATAAGAGCAAATCATTAAACCTAAGGTAAGAGGTATGGGAAACTTTAGTTTGTAGCCAAGTCAGATAGAAGCATGGGCCCCTAAAACATGCAACTGGCATCTAACTGAGGGGAGGTAGTCTTACGAGACTGAGCCTTTAATCTATGGAGTCTCCAGGTAATTAATGTCAAAACTGAACAGCTGACATCTGCAAAGAACTGGAGAATTGCTTGGTGTGGAAAACCCACACGTCTTCTGGTAGAAGTGTTCTGAGAAATAGTCTTTCTTTTATTACCTTTCTGCCAATAAAGTAGAGTGATTCTCCCCACTTTTGTCTTTTTTTTTTCTAAATTGTTTTAGCTATTCTAATTCCTTTGCCTTTCCGTGCATATTTTAGAATAATCTCATCCATATATTGAAAAAAATCTTTAGGAACTATAATAGGAATTGTGCTAAACCTGTATATTGATTTGGGTAGCATCAGCGCCCTTATTACATTGAGTCTTCCGATCCACATACATGGTATGTATCTCCATTTATTTGGATCTTTGACTTTTTTACAGCATTTTATAATTTAGAGATACAAGTCCAATATGTTTTGTTGACTTACGCCAAAATACATTTTTTAAAAGCAATTGTAAATATATTTTTAAATTCCATTTTCATATCTTCATTGATAGTATATAGAAATACAATTAATTTTTATATTTGATCTTGTATCCTGTGAATTTGTAGAACTCACTTTATTTCTAGACATGTTTCTGTGGGTTCCTTAGAATTTTCTGTCTATGCACATCATCACATCAACTGCAAACAGGGACAAATTTATTTCATCCATTCTGATCTGTATGCTTTTTTTTTTCCTTTTTAAAATTTGCTCTGTTGTGCTGGCTAGAACTTTCAGCTAGATTTCACAGCAATACTGAAGGCAGACATCCCAACTACCAATACTGGGTAAAGCATTCAGTCATTCACCATTAAGTATAATATTAATATTACCTACAGGCTGTTTGTAGATGTTCTCTACCAATTTGAGGCAGTTCCCTTATGTTCCTAGTTTTCTAAGATCTTTTTCTATCATGAATGAGTACTGAATTGGGGAGGTACTGAATTTTGTCAAATGCTTTTTCTATATTTTTCTATAATCTGTGCTTTTTTGTATTGTCTTTGTTTTTGGTATTAGGGCAAAAAAAGAATTAGGAAGTGTTCTCTTCTGTTTCTTAGAAGAGATTGTGTAGGATGGATGCTATTCCTCTTCAAATATTTGAGGCAATTATCTGGTAAAATCATCTAGACATCAAGATTTCTATTTTGAGGAATTTTAAATTATGAATGCTATTTCCTTAATAGTTACAGGGTTACTAAAATTATCTACTTGATATTGAATGAGTTACGGTTTCAAGTCATTTATCCATTTCACCTAACTAGTCAAATTTACATGCATAGAGTTATTTGTAGTAGTCTCTTATTAACACTGCAGGGTCTACAGTGATATCTCTGTTCCATTCCAAATATCGATCATTCTGTCTTTTCTCTTGTCATTCTTACTGGGGGTTTAGCAATTGTTTTTGTTGTTTGCACTGGAAAGTCTTCATGTACCCCAACATAAGACTGCTAATTTGCCCATCAATTAGACTCTTTATTAACGAATTTAACTGTGGAAAACCATGTAAGAAACCAATTAACTATTATATGATGAAATAATGTAATGGAGGGGGAAATTATTCATATTACAAACTGTTAACTACCCCTAAGAAATTACATATTTAAATTTGCTTAGAAAGGGGTATCTTTGCCTTATTTTTAATATAGCTGAGTATTAAAAATTACTCATATTTGGGGAAAACATTAAAATTTTCATTTATTTAGTCTATCAACAAACTAAGCAACTTATCATATACAAAGGACTATAATAAGCCCAGCTCTCTGGGAGATCATAAACCAGACATGATGTGAAGTCTTTTTTTTTTTTAAGAGACAGACTCCCACTTTGTCGCCCGTGGTAGATACCATGGCATCATAGTTCACAGCAACCTCCAACTCTTGGGCTTAGGCAATTCTCTTGCCTCAGCCTCCTGAGAAGCTGGGACTATAAGTGCCTGCCACAACCCCCAGCTATTTTGTCGTTGTTGTTGCAGTTTGGCCAAGGCCGGGTTTGAACCTGCCACCCTCAGTATATGGGGCCAGTGCCCTACTCACTGAGCCACAGGCACCGCCCATGATGTGAACTCTTCAGCAGCATTTTCCTTGCTATCTAAAAGCACTGTCTATGTAATATAACAACTGTGTATCTCTATTATCAAAGACTGTAGCCACTAGGTACATGAGGCTACTAAGTACTTCATATACAGCTAATCCAACAAAGAAACTAAATTTTTATAATTTTAATTTGTACAATCACATGTGGCTAACATCCACCATATTAGAGAATACAGCATCAGATATAAGTAGGCCCCATGCATTTATTACACCTTCCTTCTTTAAATAATACATGATTTGTCTGAATTCAAAGCAAATAAGATAGGAGTGACTGGGATACCTGGTTTCACATTAGTCTGTGCATCAGATTTTACTTTTAGACTTTCTGACATAAGGGCTAAAATTGCTTTGACAAATAAGTCACTATTCAATCTTGGCTATATGCTTTATTTAATTTTTTTTAATAAAAAAGCAGTGTCAAGCAATTGTCTTCCTGCTTTTATTCCCAAATAAGAAGTCACTGTGATCACTGGTTTCCCTGTCAAGGAAAGGCAGCAGAAATGTCAGCTCCTTGCATGGCTCCCTTCCATCTGCACTACTGAGTGCCTGCTGGGTAGATCATTTTGCTGCTACTCACTGGGCCCAGGTTAGCAGATGTACAAGTCAACTATGATGTAGATGCCATCCAGAAGACTCAGCAGAGAAATCCTGAGGTGTGGTTTCTATGCATAAAAGGCCCTCGAACATGTGAGTACAGGAGGTTTAATATCTATTTCACTTTGATTTATAATAAGAAATATACATTGAGTCTTTGTTCCCAGTTCCTGACAAGGAGCTTTTAAAAGCCATATAATTTTCTGAGTGATGGGGGTGCTAGGAGCATCTTTTGTTCAAATATTTGGTCTTTGGCCTAACAACAGCTCCTAAAACCTCTGGAATCTGAGGTGTGTCTTTTTGTATACTAATGAGATGACTGGTAGCTGAGGGCTCCCAGAGCACGTCAGGCTGGGGGCTGTTTGCCAAGGGAGTCAACAATGTAATTACAAAACTGGAAATTTCAGCCCTACTTTCCTGACCACTTGGAAGGGAGAGGGGCTGGAGGCTGAAATAATCACTGCTGGCCAATGTAATCAATCATGCCTATATAATGAAGGCTCCATAAAAGCCCAAGAGATGGGCTTCTGAGACCTTCTGGTTGGGTGAACACATGGAGGTTCTGGAAGGTCACATGTTTAGGAGAACAGGGAAGCTCCATGCTCCCGCCCTAAAATTGCCCAATGCTTTTCTTGCATTTGGCTATTCCTGAGTTGTAACCTTTACGATAAACTGTCACTTACAAGTAACAGAATGCTCAAACTGGAGGATAGGGTCACCAGAACCTCTGACTTACAGCTAGTCAATCAGAAACATAGGTGACAACTTGGACTTGCAACTGGTATCTGAAGGGGGAAGCAGTCTTTTGGGACTGAGCCCTTAACCTGCAAGGTCTGTGCTAACCCCAAGTTAATAGTGTCAGAACTCAACTGAACTGCAATATACCCAATGGGTGTCTGGAGAGTTGGAAATTGGCTTGTATGAAGAAAAACTCCAACACATCTGTTTTCAGAAGAGACATACAGTATGCATCAAGAAAGCTTGCTTTTTCCTTTTTTAGTCACATAACTTTAAAGATTATAAAATGAAGAAAATTCAAACTAGGGATGCATATAAAAATAATACTGTGGTTGGCTTTCTTATTAGATACAATTTCATGAAGAAAAGAAGATAAGTCTTCTTGCTTTATAAGAACTATGCTCCTGGAAAAAGTATATGTATGTGACAAATCTTTGCTGAATGAACATATATAAATATAAATGAACATTAAACACATTCTAGGAAGTTGGAATGATGTAAAAGACAGAAAACAAGGGCTATCGTCATTTCTACTATGCTCAAAAAATCTTAAACCTATTAACAAAGAATTAAGAGCCACAAATAACTGGCCCCTACTATTACAGTCTTCTGTTGTAATAACTTAACATTCTACTTCAGGACTTTACTAAAGCAGTGCAAATACCCTTTCTCTTTAGCCAAGTGTTTGGTCAAGTTCCACTTATGTATGAGTTACTGTTGCTACATAATAAGTTACCCAAAATGCAGCTTAAATTAAGGATCATTTTATTATGTTCTAGAGTCTGTGGCTTAGGAATGCAGACAGCACAAAGGGAGGATGGCCTGCCTTTGCTCTATGTCTGGAGCCTCAGACAGGACGTTAGAGAATGGAGCTGACTCAAAAGTTGAGGGATGGAGTCATCTGAAGGCTGTTTACTCACAGATCTGAAACTAAGGTTAAGAGACTCAAACACTGATTACCAAACAGACTGTCAATCCTTACCCTTTCCACATTGTTGATTTCTTCAAAGGATGGTGGCCTCACAGCCATCAGACTTCTTACATTGTGGCTCAGGGAACACAATGCAAGTATTTCAAGGAAAAGGGGACAGGTGGTTCATCATTTATGACCTAGCTTTGGAAGTCTATATTCGTTTGTTCCTCAGTTATGAGACCACACAGATTCAAGGAAAGAAGAAAGAGGTATATACCGTCACATCTTGATGGGAGGAATGTCAAAGAACTTTAGGGCCATGTTTAAAGAACAATACAACCTAAACTATGCTAAATTTTTACAATTTCACAAACTCCTCCTAGGTAGACTTAAATTCTCCCAATATACTTTTATTGTTTTATAGTTATTCTCATGATAGGACTTAATATAACCTTCCCATTTGATTGGGAATTCCTAGGGAGATGCATTTAATAATTTATATACCCCTGGGTAGGAACTTACCAAATCCCTTTCTCTTTCTCCCCTAGTTGAATTTGTTTTTCTCTCATGTGAGCATATTAATCTACAAGGTTCATTTTAGCACTGAGCACATGTGATGTTTATTTTCCATTCTTGTGATACTTCACTTAGGAGAATGTTCTCCAAATCCATCCAGGAGATACAAAATCTCCATCTTTTTGTGGCTGAACAGTATTCCATGGTATACATGTACCACAATTTATTAATCCATTCATGTGGGAAGTTACAGGATCTTTCTCACTCAAAGTCTTTTAAAAACTCATCTATTATTTTTTAGACTTTAGAAACAGTCACTTTTTCCAACTTTGCAAGGCCCTGAATTTCTGGTTTGTATTTTTCTTCACTCTTGCAAACCAAACAATTCTCTCCTAAACTCACCTCTTTCTTGACCACATGGGGCAAGATAATGCAATTACAACCTACGCATACTACTACTACTAACTTCTCTTAAACCTTCGATTTTGGTAGAAAGATGGTACAGTCTCCAAGTTACCAAAGGTAAGAGTTTTACCAGATATCCATCACATGACACGGGTTGCCAGCCCTACCCGCTTTGCTGTATGTGCTCGCTACTGCCTAACCCTTAAGCCATTGCCATAGAATTTGAGATTCTGTTATAGCAGCAATCTGATTCAAAATGTGAATTTCTGTATTGATCAGGGCAAGTAACTCTCTCTGCTGTGACAACCAATTCCAAAGACAAAGTAAAAGTTCTCTTTTATGTCACAGTCCATTTGGGAGAGAGACAGATGGCCTTTTACTATGCGATTTAATAATATTTTATCTACCAGTATCTATCCTAGGGCCTCAAAATTCTCACTAAATATTCTGCATATGGCCAGCCAGTGAGTGAAGAGAGTATAGAAAATTGTGAGGTTTTAAGGTTGAGCCTACAAGTCATTTTCATTATTTTCTCCCACAATCCATTTTTAAGAGCCCCACCTAATGCAAGAAGGAAGTGTAGTCTAACAGGGTGCCACAAAGAAGAGAAAATGGTTATGGAAGAATAACTCTCCAGTCTCTGTCTCATGCCTTCCCTGGGAAAACAGGGCACATTGTTATCATTTCAAACAGACCCTCCTCAGCACACAGATAAAAAATCCTACATAAATGAATTCAGTAGCTCACTTAATTACTATATTTTTACTGGATAATTCAGATATAACGACATGAATTTAACCATACTTCAAATCAAACATTTTATAATCTTTCTTTAAGATTGAGACAGACTGACATAATTAGCTAAAATTTATAACAGAAAACTCGTACCTGCCTTTTCAGGGGCAGACCACCATTTTCATTCCTGACCAAATACCAACAAAGATGACTGAGATCATCAAATTACGATCACTTATTTCTAGACAGTGGGATTACTGATGGAAAAGGGGCTAATACTTAAATGGAAATTTAATAATTTAACATTTAAATTTAAGTTCACATAAATGTTTCAAAATCTGTTTAAAAAAAATTTAAGTTTTAACTATACTGATCAGTCTTGTTTAAATAATTAAAAATATTTCACTGAATGGAAATAGAAATTTCACTGTTCAGCTAGAAAACCAGTTATTTCTTTACCCAGAAATAACTGATTATTTGTTTTAAAATAAATGTCCCCCATTCTGCAGCTGGTAACAAATACTTAAACAAACAAACAAACAAACAAAACATTGTTTAAGAAACATTCTTTAAGTACAGAGCATTTAGCTGTTGTTTTTCCCTCATCTGAAGTCTGCATAAAAAGGTCAACTGCTAAGTGAAAACATGAACAGGCATGAAATGGGAGGATAAATGACCATATAAGGATAAAGGCAGAACTGGAGCAATTACCTAATGTATTAAATTAATACTCACATATGACTTAAACCTTCTGGAATTGGGGTGAAATCATTATAGAAACACTAGTCAGCATTTCTTGTAAAACTCCTAGACAATCAAAGGGTTCCTCCCAACTTTCTATGCTAAAGGTTAACATGTATTTCCCTTGGAGGAGAATGCGTTTATATGTTATCATCAAATTTTTATATTTCGAAATACATGACTCAATGACATATGAAAATATCTACATTCAGCCATGTGTGCATACACCTGCTTTATACCTGGAAAAATGTCCAGTAATCCAGTTCTAAGGCAGGTCTATAATGCAAACCAGAAAATCTCTCGGCCTGTTTTGCTCACTTAGCTTATCTGCATCTTTGTTCTTCCACTGATTAGAAAGCCCACAAGTTCCATGTATTGCTGACATCTATAAACTAGAATACAAGGTTCCATGTATTGCTGACATCTATAAACTTTTCCTCCAAGTTGTTGAAAGTTAAAGAAATAGCACAACTAAAATATCTTTAACAACTGTGAAGTGGCATTTAAATATTATTTTTGCATAGAGCTTATTTTCTTGGATTTAAGAATAACTCCCATTCATACAATTCTTTATAGATCACAAAACACACATAGGTCAATCTGACTAATCAAACAGGTTAACTAAAGCAGGAAATCATAAAAAACGATGACCATTTCTGACAGTTCATTTAAACTTAAAACATAAATGTGTATCATTTCACTATAATGCAATGAGACATTTTTAGGCTCAGAAGAAATAATTTGCTGGATAGTCTTCCTATTGTTTTATCATAAATTAGCGAATGTAAGATAAGATTATGAGCTGGGAACTTTGACTACCACAAAAGAAATTTCTAACTTTGAAGATAATCTCTACTCCTCCTCCTCTTCATATTCAGATCTATCTATTGCTGTCACCATGTATATGAGTCCTATATCACCTATAACTTCATTTTCTAACTAATAATGAATATTAATTAACTACTGCATGTCATCTTCACTCAACATAATTTAGATACCAGTTGATAAACTATATTTTCAGTTTCTTTATCCAATTCATTATTTTCTGTAGCACTGTCAAACTTAGTCCTTGTTTTTCTCTAAGATTTAGTAAAAATAAGCTGGAATTCTCTTATACCTGTAAAACTTCTCTGGGAATTCTATACTACTGGTAAAAACTATTCATAATGGACTTATACAAGATCTACAGAATCTATAATTTTGAATTTAACTTATCTTAAAACATAACTTGAAAATTTTTATCATTCCAAAATTCTGTCATCCATGTATAGAAAAAATTAGCTAGTACAGTGGCATGTGCCTGGAGGGAGGGTGAGGCAGGAGAATCACTTGAGCCCAGGAGGCTTGAGGTTGCAGTGAGTTATGACGATGTCACTGCATTCTAAGCAGGGTGACAGAGTAAGATTCTATTTCAAAACAAACAATAAAAAAACCTCATAATTGTCCTAAGCTTCTCACAATTGAAATTTGAAGGAACAGTGAGTTCCTTCATGTAGGTACCTACATGTTCCAGGTATTAAAAGTCATAATAGAAAAATGACATCTAAATGAAGGTGAGAGCAGTGACACAAACATGTCACTTGAGGCCAAAGCATTCCAGAAGAAACATATAAACAATGAACTAAGGATGAAGTAAACTCTGACTGAAGGAATCAAAACCATGGGTGCTGCAGAATCAGTCAGGGGTGCTAAAGGAAAAGCAAAATGGGGAGAGAAAGGGAATTCCAGAAAAAGGAATAGCTTGATCAAAGGCACAGAAGTCTGAAAGTCCACAAGGCACTTCTGGAAAAGAAAACAACTTAAACATCATTGAAATACATAATAAATGTATGGCAAGAAGCAAAAAGGACGATAGTAGTAGATGAGACTTTCATGGAAAGATAACATACAGACAAATATTTAATAATAAAAGACCTTGTCTCCCATTATAAAGAAGATGAATTTCATTCTGCAGATAGTGGGATGTAACCAGAACTTTTAGAGAAAGGTAACAGTAACAGAATCAGATTAGTGTTTAGGAATAACAATTCTGGCAACAATGAAATGTAAGCAGTGATAAACTAAAGGAAGATTGGATAAAAAATTGTTACTTACCAAGAAGAAGGATAATAATAGCCTTAAACATAAGAGTAGAAGCCAAAATGGACCATATTCTGGGCTATGAAGAAAGGATTCAAGGAATTTAAAATAATTTGAATCAAACAAACTATATTATCTGACCACAATGGGATTAAATTAAAAAGCAATAAAAGAAAGGTATTTATAAAATCCCAAAACATTAGGAAATACAACTGTAAAACAATTCTAAATAACCCCTGACTCAAAGAAAATTTAAAAATATTTTTCACTGAATAAAATTAAACACAATTTAATAAAGTTTGTGAGATGTGGTCAGAGCAATAATTTATAGCATTAAACACCTTTACTAGAAAAGAATAAAAGTCTCAAATCAAAAACTTCAGCTGCCACCCTAAGAAATTAAAAAGAAAAGCAAATTACCCGAAAGTAAAAGGAAGAAAATAAGAAAGTGAGAATGGAAATTAATGAGATTAAAAACAGAAAAGCAAGAGAAGAAATCAATGAAAAGAAAAGCAGATTTTGAAAAGATCAACAAGATTGATAGACTATTCAGGGAAAAAAAGAGAGAAAGTAGTTCTAGACTTTTAGATTTGTATTTATGTCTACAACCCATTTAGAGTTCATTTTTACATATAGTGTGAGATACCGTAGATTAAACATCACTTATTAGCATAGCTATCCAATTATTTTAGCATTGTTTACTAAAAAGACTATCCTTTTTTCACTGAATAATCTTTGTACATTTGTTAAAAAAAAAAAAAAAAAAAAAAAACAGGCTAGCTGCCTGTTGCTCAGTGATTAGGGCACCCGCCACATACACCAAGGCAGGCAGGTTTGAACTCCCAGGCTTGCTAAACAACAATGACAACTGCAACAGAAAAATAGCCAGCTACTTGGGGGGCTGAGACCAGAGAATCACTTAACCCCAAGAGTTTGAGGTTGCTGTGAGTTGAGACTCAGTCTCAAAAAAAAGAAAAAAAATAAAAAACCAGCTGTCCATATATATGTATGAGAGTCTAAATACAGATTTTCTATTCTGTTCTATTGATGGAATAAATAATGTTCTATTGTCTTTACTGACTCTAATATTAAACTATCATAATTACTGTAGCTTTAGGTGCCTTCAAGTTAATTAGTGTAAGTCTTCTAACTTTGGTCTTACTTTTCAAAGTTGTTTTGCCTATTCTAGGTGTTTTGCATATCCATATGAATTAGAATAGCTTGTTGCTCCTATATATATACATACAATTAATTTTTGTATATCAACTTTATATCCTATAATTTCCCAAAACTCATTTATCAGTTCTAGTAGCGTTTGGAGATTCCTCAAAATATACCACATTCCTGATCATTTTGTCTACTCTGTAATTTGTATCCTTTAAATCCCCTTAAAATCGTTTGGATATTTTCTTCTGACCTATCTTTTAGTTCACTAATTCTCCCTTTTACAACACATTGCTAAATCTCTAATTTTAGATACTACAATTTTTAACATCTCACATTTGATTTAATACTTTTATTAGTTTCTAGTTCTCTGCCAAAACACTAATTTGTCTCTTTAAACATACTAGCACAGATATGTCTGACAGTGTCAGTATCTGAATACCCTGTGAGTCTACTTCTGGTAACTAATATTTCTCTTTTTTTTGGTCACATGGTTTTACCTCCTTGAAAGTCGGCTTAATAGTGTACATTAAAAAAAATGTGTATCGAAGCAGTGCCCTGAACCCCATAAATGCATCAATGTACAAAGTTATGATTTAATAAAAAATAATTTAAAAAATAAAATAAAGAAAAAATATGGTTATAATTTGAAACTCTGGCTGGTATTACCTTCACCCAAAGTAAATTTATGTTTCCTTTTAGTAATCAACTAGCCTAATGGCCACAGAAATAACAAATTACCTTAATCCAAACACAGTTGAAATTGTTCAAGGGAAGAATTCAATCCTGGTTAAGGACTGATCTATTTCAAGTTTACAAATATACTTATAATGTATATAAACTAAAGCAGGAAACTGATTTAAGTTAAAAGAAAGGAATTTAGCCAGCTTTTGACTCCATTAAATTCACAAAATTCTGATTGCCTATTTTATTACTGAAAGTTTTCCTGAAAAGCTCTCTATAGTCTGTATGTGTGATAAACTCTAACCAGATTTCTTTCTTTTCCTTTTTTTTTGAGACAGAGTCACATTTTGTCGCCCTTGGTAGAGTGCCATGGTGTCACAGCTCAAAGCAACCTCAAACTCTTGGGCTCAAGGGATCCATCTTCTTGTCTCAGCCTCCCAAGTAGAAACGACCATAGGCGCCTGCCACAACACTCAAGCTATTTTTTAGAGACGGGGTCTCGCTCTTGCTAAGGCTGGTCTCAAACTGGTGACCTCAAGAGATCCGTCTGCCTTGGTCTCCCAGAGTATCGATAAATAATTTTCAGGGAGTTATAATGTTAGTTACCTGGAAGACAAATGACAGGCATACTTTTTACGAACAGCTATAATCAGTAACTGTTCGATATCATTCAAGAGAGAAGTGCTTTATACACTGGTCACATTTAATCCACACTTTAAACCATTTTTCCCTAACAAAAAAATATTCAAATGTAAGAAGAAATGTAAGTCATCTCTACAGACATTAAATTTTATAACATTGTGGCCATATTCCACCAATGGATGTCTTAAATGAAGATTAAACACATTTTATAGAGTCTGAGGTATAGAACGTGTTCTTGGTTCAAGTAAAGCAAAGACATATATATTGTACATATTTTTTTCCATACAGTTTTTATACATAGGGACTTAAGAGTAATGACTAAATAATATTTATATTTATAGTGAAGCAACTCTGTATTTTCTTTTGTCAAAATTCTCCCCTGATTTTATTCTCACATCAGAGAAGAAAGTTGCATCTACTTTGAGAGCTCAAGATTTTATATATATAATATACATATACACACACATACACACAAGATTAAATAACTAAACAACTTTTGTATTTCTGACAATTTTCAATTCTATCTTATTCTAAAATAGACTAACTTTTAAAATGTCTTCAGAATTATATTTTTTCTCTACCTACTGCCATTTTCACTTAGGAAAGTGAAAATTTGTAGGAAAAGTTACAAATGGAGAAAATTATCAAGCACTTAATATTGTTCATATCTGGGTTTTTTTTTTTTTTTGTTTTTTGTTTTGGTGCAGTTTTTGGCCAGGGTCAGGTTTGAACCCGCCATCTCCAGTATATGGGGCCAGCACCCTACTCCTTTGAGCCACAGGCGCCACCCCTTTTGTTCATATCTTTAAAAGGATCTAACTTACTACCAAACTATCAGATCATTGACAGTATTGAAAGTAACTGAATATCCATTTGGTTTGATAAAATTCATTTCTATATAGAGGTCACCCTTCTAAATTCCATAGCTAACAACAACAAAAAAAGCTAAATTAAGATCATTGGAAATTAAGCTTTTCTAAGGTTAAAAACTTGCTGCTTAAAAATTATTTCCTCATATTCTTCTGGATATTCTTAGATACGATGTAGCATGTTTAAATTTTACCATGTATAAATGCAAGTTCTTAAAGTGTAACTTCAAACCACTACTCATCCAATTATATCCTTATGCTCTTTTTCAAAAGATAAACAATTTTTAAAGAGTTAAAAACCTAGAAATTATTTTATCTGATTTCATCAGCTGCTATTCATAAGTAAAATTCATTTAAATAACCCATCATATTCACTGCTTTGACCTTCCTTTTTGTTGAGCCCCTCTTAGAGATTGTGTTGGTCTATTATCTGCTGCTATAGATAGATACCACAGCCTAGGTAATTTAAAAAGAAACAAGACTTATTTGGGTCACTGTTCTGAAAGGGCAGGAAGTCCAAGATCAAGGGTGTGTATGTGGTGAGAGCGTTTCTGACACGTCATAACATGGTGGCCGGCATGACATGGAAGAGAAAGTGAAAGCAGTCAAGAGAATGCAAGTCAGAGAGAGAAAACTGGCCCCAACTCATCCTTTTATTAGAAACCCACTCCCATAATAAAATCCCCTCTTACAGGTCTCACCTACCAATACTATTACACTGGCAATTACATTTCTTTCTTTCTTTTTTTTTTTTTTGAGACAGAGCCTAAAGCTATGCCCCTAGGTAGAGTGCTCTGGCATCATAGCTCACAGCAACCTCCAACTCCTAGGCTCAAGTGAGTCTCCTGCCTCTGCCTCCCAAGTAGCTGGGACCTTAGGCACCCGCAAAAACACCACAACGCCCAGCTATTTTTTGGTTGCAGCCGTCATTGTTTGGCGGGTCCGGGCTGGATTCGAACCCGCCACCTTAGGTGTATGTGGCTGGCGCCTTAGCCACTTGAGCCACAGGTGCCCAGCCAGCAATTACATTTCAGCATGAGTTTTAGAGAGGATATTCAAACCACAGCAGAGATGTACAAGTCAATTCTGCAATATACACCCAGTGTGCAAGAACCCTCAAAGGCAGGAACACTAGGGAAATTTTATATACATTTTAAGCTCTTTCTGGAAATTTCTTTCATTCTTTGACTTTTTTCCTAATGACAAAAAAAGGCAAAAATGTTTGGGTAGAACATAAGAGCTTTAAATAAATTCAAGTAAAACATAATAAATTATAAATACCATATAAGATTCTGTTTTTTAAAAATTCAATTATATAATCATATTGTAGGGACAATACATCTTAGTAAGCTTTCACATAAACAAAAACTTAAAGAGATGACATCAGCAAGATGGTGGAACATGAGGTTTCTACCGTCATCTCCCCACAGTGCATAGATTTTGACAATCACTACAGATGAGAATACCTTTGTGGGAGTCAGGGTTCTAAAGGAGAAGTTCTAACACACTTTTGTAGTAAAAAAAAAATCCAAAAACACATTTAAAAAAATCTAAGGCCTTCATTAGCTGGTTCATACACCTTCTGCCACTCTCTACATCCTTTGCATTCACTCATATCTGTACCTCTGCACAAGCAGCTGTTTCTGCCTAGAAGAGTATTCCCATTTACCTTTCCTTGGCTAACTCTGTCCATCCTTCATAACCACACACAGATACCACTTCCTCTAGTCAGCCTTTCTATGCCACGACCCTGCTCTCCCTATACCCATTATCCCAAGCTCTCCCTATACCCACTATCCCAAAGCCTGAGTTTAATAGCCCTTCTAATATGAATATTTAGGCCCCAGTGTACACATATAGCATTTATCACAGTAACTTCAATAATTAGTCTCCCTCCTTCCTTTAGAAAAGAGAACACATTTTGTTTGTTTTCTGATCTCTAGTACCTAACACAGTATCTGATACATCATAGGGGATCAAAAAAAGGTTCGTCATGCAAATGACTCCAAAGTCATATTATTTCTACTGTATGGTTTTACCTCTCTAGAGGTGTACAAGAGTTAAAGAGGCAAATTCCTAAAATAACAGTAGAAGTATTCAAAATGAAATAGAATGCTACCATTTTCATTCCTTCCGTCAAACATTTATTCTTCATTTATTTAGTACCTCATACAGAGCTGGTATTGGGAATATAAAGGTGAGCAACAAAAGAAGGGGCTCTTCTCTCATGATACTTTGAGGCAGGGAGAGGAGATAATGATTAAATATTCAAATTTACCAAACAAACAATAGTGAAGTGTCTCTGCAGTTAAGAAATACATTTCAATGGCTCAGCACCTGTAGTTCAGCAGCTTGGGTACCAGCCACATACACTGGAGCTGGCCATTTGGAATCCAGCCCAGGCCTGCCAAACAACAATGATGACTACAACCAAAAAGTAGCTGGGCGTTGTGGTGGGCATCTGTAGTCTCAGCTACTTGGGAGGCAGTTATCCCAAGATAAGTGCTTAAGCCCAAGAGCTGGAGGTTGCTGTGAGCTGTGATGCCACAGCCCTCTACCCAGGGTGAGGTAGTGAGACTCTGTCTCAAAAAAAAAA